>NC_066639.1:1273561-1489863 GCF_025201925.1 Gopherus flavomarginatus | reverse complement strand
TCCAGGTGCACAATAAATTCTGCCTCCTTAAGCTCGTGTTTCCATGCCTAGAATTCAACTCTCACCAGGGTAGATCAGACTGAACAGGTTTCAAACCTCCAGGAGGCTCTTACCTTCTAACAGGGATGGCTGTTTTCTAGTAAAATCACTACCAGGGAAGGAGAAAACTCAGAACAGGTTCCTCCTGGCGCTCATGTACGTGAACCCGAATACTCCCTCAGTCCTCAAAGAGAGACCTGGAGAAGTAGAGTTGCTGAAGCAAAGCCACAGGGGTCTCTGAGGTTTCCCTGGCCCCTCGCCCCTGTCCTGCCTGTCTGATGTCAGCATCTCTCTGTGAGGTCACCACCTTTGACGGATAGTCTGAGGTCCTACAAAGGTCTTTGTGATGTCACTGTCACACCCCTCCCTTACTGAGGCTAGTGTCCTGCCCCTGGCAGACACTTTGGAGGTTTGAGCTACTCCCTGTGGATCACCCCACTCAAGGAGCGTTCATTCTAGGAAACAAGCCGGCTAGACAGGAAACCTCAGATGCTGCTCCCAATGCTACACTCAGTTTTTCAGAAATTAGTTGATTTTATTCATAGATTCATAGACTCTAGGACTGGAAGGACCTTGAGAGGTCATAGATTCTGGTCCCCTGCCCTCATGGCAGGACCAAATACTATCTAGACCATCCCTGATAGACATCTCCAGAGATGGAGATTCCACAACCTCTCTAGGCAATTTATTCCAGTGTTTAACTACCCTGACAGTTAGGAACTTTTTCCTAATGTCCAACCTAAATCTCCCTTGCTGCAGTTAAGCCCATTGCTTCTTGTTCTATCATTAGAGGCTAAGGTGAACAAGTTTTCTTCCTTCCTCCTGATGACACCCCTTTTAGATACCTGAAAGCTGCTATCATGTCCCCTCTCAGCCTTCTCTTTTCCAAACTAAATAAACCCAGTTCTTTCAGCCTTCCTTCATAGGTCATGTTCATCAGAACCTTTAATCATTCTCGTTGCTCTTCTCTGGACCCTCTCCAATTTCTCCACATCTTTCTTGAAATGTGGTGCCCAAAACTGGAAACAATACTCCAGTTGAGGCCTAACCAGCACAGAGTAGAGCGGAAGAATGACTTCTCGTGTCTTGTTTATGTAACCCTTCTGCCCCTCTGAGTTGGCAGCAACAAGGGCCGGGTTCAGTATCAAGGGGTTCTGTTTCAATAACCCAATGCCAAACCAGCTCGAGCCCCCACCCAGTGACCTGGGGAAAATCTTACACACACCCCTAGGGCGCCTCAAAGAGGCAATGCTTCCCCTCTCGCAAGCACAGAGTCTCGGTGTAGCAGAAAAGGTTTAATACATGAGATAAACAACAAACACTAATTGGGAAAACACCTCAACTAGAGTTCATAGACCAAACCATGAGCAAAGACCCACCCCAGGAAATTGGGCTGTGTCCTCTTTCCTGGGCTGCTTGAGTCCAGCAACCCCCAAATCACCCACAGTCCCAAAAGTCCCACAATCCAAAAGTCTCTGTCCTGGGTCAGTGCAGCCCCAAAGTTCGAGAGTCTATCTGCAGAGGTCCCTCCCCCCAGCCTGGGTAGAAGGGGCACCTTACGTGGTCCGGGGCCAACTGCCCTGCCTCTCCATGGGTTCTGCTCCCGCCTTCTCCACGAACTGCTCCACTTTACCATTCACTCCACTCTGCTCCTCCAACCGTCTTCACAAACTGCTCCGCTCCACCAGCTGCTCTGCTCCACCAGCTGTCCCGTGAGCTGCTCCAGTCATCCCTGCAAACTGCTCGGCTCTGCTCGCTCTGTGGGCCGCTCCACCCGTCCTCACAGCTACTCAGCTCTGCCAGCTGCTCCGCTGCCACCAGCTGTCCCATGATCTGCTCCAGCCATCCCCGCAAACTGCTCCACTCCACCAGCTGCTCTGTTCCACAGTATAGCTTCAGGCTCCCCCACTAGTTAGCACAGTACTCAGTGCTCTCAGCTCTTTAGTAATTTCAGCTCATAGTAGGGGAGCCCCAGTGCTAGTGCACCATTAGCCAAAAGTGAGTTCAGCTCAGTAACCTATATCCGGATTCTTAAAGGAATAAAAAATCAACTCTGACATTCCACAGTGGAGAGAGGAGGATGTGCAATTGGTGTTCCAGGCCCTCACAAGGGGCCTATACCATCAGGTACACATACCAGTCCCCAACCTCTCTCCCTTCATGGGGTTTTGGAACCCATGTCCCATGTTTAGCAAGTACCACTCAACTGAGGTTGAGTCATCTCTGTCACGAAGCAGTCCCACAGCTCCCCATTCACACAATCAGGGTGACAAACTTTTTTTTTCTCCTGCCCCAATAACAAAGAAATTGGGGATCCCAGAGCTGTTAAAATAACCATCCCAGTCTGCTGTGGGCTTATGCTAAGTGGAGGGTGGATGCCAATGCAAATCTTTCCCCATTCTTTGAAATTATTGAAATTCTTTCCACATTCCCTACAAATCACCACCAGATATCAGGGTAGCGCTCATCCTAACTCTGCTTACATGTGCTTATATGGATTGTCCTGAACTTTACTATGCCTCGTGGTAAGGCAGGGCAGGGCAGGGTAGGGTTAGTAAATCAAATTTAGAGGCATTTGATCAAGCTTTCCTGAGATACAGGCCACTTAAAAAAAACCCACAAAGCAAAACAAAAACACAGCATTTCATAAAATTCATAGATTCTACCAACTTTCAGGTTTGAACCCAACCCTGGGTGAGAATCTGTAATCATGTGGGTAACATCTACCTCCATCTACATTTTTAAAAAATGATTATTGTTACTATTTTATTATATTATTTTGGAGAAATGTGAGTGGTCATATGGGTACCTTAACTCTGCATTTCCTGGTTTTCAGACATTTGAGTTTTGATGAACTTAGAGACTCAAGGTGGGGAAGGTAATGTCTTTTATTGGACCAACTTCTGTTTGTGAAAAAGACAAGCTCCTGAGCTATGCTGAGCTCCTCTTCAGGACTCTAGCTTGAAAGCTGAACTGAGGCTGAGATAGCAGCAGAGGACAGGGGTCTTCTTGCCATGGGGACTGTGTTTAATTATAAGTAAGTGAAAGTACAGTGTTTAATGCAATCTTGTGAGTAAGGATGAAAGGGTTGTAGAAAGCAGTCAGAAGATTCTCTTTGAAATGTATCAGAGGGGTAGCCGTGTTAGTCTGGATCTGTAAAAGCAACAAAGAATCCTGTGGCACCTTATAGACTAACAGACGTTTTGGAGCATGAGCTTTCGTGGGTGAATACCCACTTCATCAGATGCATGTCAGGAGTGTCTTTGAAATGGAGTCAGGTAACTTCGGAAGCCTGCATATTTGAGTCTGCAGGCAATTCCAGCTCAGCAGGACTGTAGCAGTTTCCTGTTTCTTTAAGAGAAGACTCTAACTGCCCCACATGACAGGCTTTGAAACGATGCCACCTTCAAGTCACAGTGTTACTTTCACTTTCCAACTCGGCAAATGCGGCAAGTCTGGAACAAAACCCAATTTCTTAAACAAAACAAAAAAAAGTATGGAAGAGTGGTGAGAAAATGCTCCAGCTATTTTATAGCCAGAATTAGCTGAGCATCTTGATAAACTGGAATAATCAATTAACATGTAACTAGCTCAACAAAAGGAATAAGGTCTGACCAAACTCTGAAGATTTAAAATTTCTCGGAAGAACCAACCAGGTGGGTTAACTTTGCTTCAGAATAACTGCTTATAACTGCTCATACATGCTTCTCTGGGCCATCCAGAGGATTCAGGGGGCCTGGGGTAAAGCGATTTTAGGGGCCTCTTCCAAAAAAAAAAAGTTGCAATACTATAGAATACTATATTCTTGTGCGGGCCCCTGTGAGTTCTGGGGCAAATTGCCCCAGTTGCCCCCCACCCCTCCGAGTAGCCCTGATTATTAAAAATGATTAAATAATCCTGTGATAAT
Source organism: Gopherus flavomarginatus (assembly GCF_025201925.1). NCBI lineage: Eukaryota > Metazoa > Chordata > Testudines > Testudinidae > Gopherus > Gopherus flavomarginatus. The sequence goes on along the minus strand of NC_066639.1, from coordinate 1,485,917 downwards.
TTATTTTACTCTTCATCTAAACTTTCCATGACCTGTAGGTTAAAAATGATTTACTGTCAAATACACTGCAGATTATGTTCCTAGCAATGTAACATGAGATTTTTACATTTTGTTGAATCAGTAATCTATTTCTTTTGCTACTGTGCTTTATTCAAGATTACTGGGCCTCGTACTGTTTTCAGGGGAAGATTTATAACAAGCAACTTCCTATATTTTGAATAAGGAAAGAACTTTACTGCACCAAACCTAGGTGTCATCAGTCTAGTTTTCTGCTGGTTGTCATTGCAGTTTTCTATCTCTTGATTGTGGGGGTGAATCCTTCTGCTTCTGTATAAAATAAAATTATGTCCAGAATTAATCAAAACAGAAAACTGCATCCTTTTCTCCTTCTGAAATCCATGGGAATTAAGCATGTGCCTAAAATTGATCATGTGTTTAAGAGTATTGCTGAGTAGGGACTTCAGGACATAACTAAAACGGGGCAAATTTATACACTGTGTGACAGATCATCTCCTCGTGTGTAAAAAACTATTGGAGGGGAGTAAAACTAGTAAAAATAATGGTGTTTTTGTTGTGAAATTACTTTTTTTGTTTTGTGTAAAGTATTTAGTTTATTTTTCAATTTTTAATCAAGTCGTATTGAACAAAAATTTAGATTTTAGTTTTCGTCTTTTCAGTTTTGATTTTAGCTCCCTTTTTCACCTTTAGAAAGAATAAGGAAGAGATCAAAAAGGGTTTTGATTCTATTTTATTAGGACTTCTCACTTTGAAGCATTTAAAACATTAAAATAATAGGGAAAAATCCGTTTTTAAATCAAATTGATAATTTTCCAAAAACTGCAGCACTGTAATTTTGAGATTATGTGAGAATCATAGAATCGTAGGACTGGAAGGGACCTCGAGAGGTCACCTAGTTGGTCCCCTGCACTCAAGGCAGGACTAAGTATTTTCTCGACCATCCCTGACAGGTGTTTTCCTAACGTGCTCTTAAAAATCCCCATTGATGGAGATTCCACAACCTCCCTAGGCAATTTATTCCAGTGCTTAGCCACCCTGACAGTTAGGGAGTTTTTTTCCTATTCTCCATCCTAAACCGCCCTTGCTGCAATTTAAATCCATTGCTTCTTGTCCTGTCCTCAGAGGTTAAGAAGAACCATTTTTCTCCCTCCTCCTTGTAACAACCTTTTGTGTACTTGAAAACTGTGATCATGTCTCCTCTCAAGCTTCTCTTCTCCAGACCAAACAAACCCAGATTTTTTCAATCTTCCCTGATAGCTCACATTTTCTAGACCTTTAATCATTTCTGTTGCTCTTCTCTGGACTTTCTCTAATTTGTCCACATCTTTCCTGAAATGTGGCCCCCAGAACTGGACACACTAGTCCAGTTGAGACCTAATCAGTGCGGAGTAGAGCAGAAGAATTTCTTCTCGTATCTTGCTTACAATACTCCTGCTAATACATCCCAAAATGATACTTGCTTTTTTACAACACTGTTGACTCCTATTTAGCTTGTGATCCACTCTGACCCCCAGATCCCTTTCCACAGCATTCCTTCCTAGGCAGTTATTTCCCATTTTGTATGTGTGCAACTGATTGTTCCTTCCTAAGCAGTGTGCTTTGCATTTGTCCTTATTGAATCTCAGATTTAATTTAAAGTAAAAGCAAATTTCTAGCCCTTATGGTTGCAGAAGAACATTTAAGACTATGACATGAGTGTACCCTCAGGGCTCAGAAACCAAAAGCAAGAAATAGGAATCAAAATGGTTTTTTTAATTGATTTTTAAGTTAATCACATATCTTTTTTGACCCACTCTGTAATTTTTTTTACAAATTATGTTTGTGTGTATGTGTGTGTGGGGGGGGGTTGGTATTGGCTTTCATAAAGAAACAAATGTAAAGTTTAAAATTAATTACAGCATGCATATGTTGCCAAATACCACATTCGTCATGGATACTCCAAAAGCATTATGCAGTTTTACAGCTAATGAAAGCTACAAGAGGAGACCATACAAAACCAGACTATACCACACAGACGTAATCCATTAGGGTGGGACTTATGCTGACTTTTGATTTTTGAATATTGGGCCTGGCAGTGCTGCTGCTCTGTTATGAAAGGGACAAAGAAACAAATTTCAGCTTTCTACAATAATTCATGCAATCTACACAAACCAAGGAATCACACCTTTTAATTGAATTCCTCAAAGTGCTGTAATTCTTTGGCAAAAGGGGTCCCAAGAAAATATCAGATGTTCAGAGTGGATGAAAATAGATTTTTTTAAAAATTATGTTTTTAGTTTAGACCAGAGCTTTTTCTTTAACTTGGATTTTTTCATGTTAGTTAAATATTGGTTTAGTTTTCTAATATAAAATTGTGACAACTGATGTTAAGGCCTTAATTTATTATAATCTATTAGTATTGTGAAGCAAGGAGATTCTTTTCCCCAAGAATCAGGCAGCACAAACGATACTGAAGAGGTTTATTCACGGCACCAGGAAGACTGATGGACAGCTTCCAAAGTATGGTGTTACAGTAACCAGTTATGTACATTTTCTTATCAATTCATTTGCATTTATCTTGTATTTACAGAGACAAATATTGTTTCAGAAAGAGAATACTTAACATGTTTGTACTGTTCTTCCTCACTGAGAGGCTGAGTTACTGGGCGGACATCTGACCATTTAAGTTATCAAGTGTTTACAGCTGCCATTGTCCTTGGGCCTCAGGTAGGCCTGCTTGCTGGTTATGTGAGTTTCTAACTGAATTTGTAACTCTTGCCTAACAAGATCATTTACATTTATATATAAAAATAATATTCAAGTAGCACATGTTTGCTGCAGACGTTTCAAAGAAAGTCAGATGAATGAACTGGTTCCAGTCTCCTGGAACCGGAATTTGTTGAAGGGCTCAAACAGCTGCAGAGAAAATATTTTCTTCATTTCAATGAACCCAACTAGCTCTGTTCAGTGATAGGAGTTGAAAAAGCAGGAAAGCTTGTTTACCTCTTCAGTAAAAACAAGGTGTGAGAGGATGATCTATGCCAGCTCTAAAATCCTGAAGAACAGGGTCACCCAAAACAATCAATTCAGTTCACTAACTGTGGGTATTAGTTACTTTGTTTAACAAATCGGATTTAAATGTAAAATGTTTTTTTTTCTTCCCCATCCTGTTGTCTAGATCAAGTTACAGTGAGGATGAAGGTTCTCTCATCCTGTGCTACCTCCATAGGCAGCTCTTCTCTGCTCGGTTTGATCATTTTCTTCATTACTTTTCACATTCACAAGCTGGAATCAGGTAGGAATCCCATTGTTCCTACTGCTGTTTATAGGATTTGTTTTATCATAATGATTTATAAGTTGTGCCTATTCTATTCTTTTATACAAAACTGAACAAAAACTACAACAAATTCCAGATTCAGTCAATACCGGTAAAGAATAAGTCTCCTCTTCCTCCCCAGCCCTTCAGGAGGAGTAATGCCTACCCACCGAACACGACACAACTCATTATCTCTATCTCTCTAGGTACTTATACGGCTTTCATCACCATAGTATCTGAGCTCCCTACGTTACATCCTCTGTGACCTAACCGTTTGTCAAACACCCAGGCAGCCTGGCCTGAAGCTGAAGAGATTTGGGCTCAGTGAGACCAAGTAGTGACCCAGTCCCACTAAAAACAGGACGAGGGGGGTAGAGTTGAAAAACTCAGATCACCCTACCCATTCATTGGGCACTGAAATGTCTCTATGGCATATTAAAATTAATATAAGTGAAGTTACCAGTGACACCTATACCAAAGCTTGCCTATCACTTTCTAATACAGCCCACCTTTTCAGTTGCTTGTAACTTTGCTAAATTTTAAATGTTCAGGCTGTAAATTTGCATGCCAGGTGTCTTGGACCATTGAAGTTTGGACCATTAAATCTGTCATTTATATTGTTTTTTCCTTCTAAGTTTGTTTTTTTTGCTTTGGTGCATTTGACAGCCCAGTTCAAAGTGAACGGTCCTGGTCACCCTGTAACTGCCATTGTGGGTAAGGCTGTTGTGTTACCCTGTTACCTGTCCCCCAGGATGAGCGCTGAGAACATGGAGGTGAGATGGTTCCGATCTGAGTTCTCTTCAGTTGTTCACCACTATCATGAGTTCAGGGATCAGTATGGGCAGCAGATAGCAGAATACCATGGAAGGACAGAGTTATTGAAAGATGGCATCCTGGATGGGAATGTTTCCTTGCAGATTCTTAATATCAGAAGCTCTGATGAAGGACAATACAACTGCTTTGTTCAAGATGGTCTTTTTTATGAAGAATCTTTGTTGGAACTGAAGGTAGCAGGTCAGCAGTTCATGCCTTATTATCTTATGCCATTGTGTATTATCTTAGTGTGGGCTGCAGGTTTTATTCTTTCCTACTGCCACAACTGTGACTAACAACTTGTGAATTATTGCAGAGTAACACAGTGTGTCTAGATTTCACCACACGGCCACAGTCATATACTTTGGGAAAGATGTTGAAAACTTTCCCAACATTTTGTTAAAGACATTTGCAGAATGGGCAAGAGATTTCCTTGCCCAAAAGAAATTCTTGATTGACTCCAAAAGGGGCCCTTAGTTAGGAGGGAAAGGACTTGTAGACAAATACAGGTCTGGTTTACACTAGACAATTAGGTCAGTTTAACTACATCACTCAGGGGTGTGAAGAATATATCCTCCCTCCTGCCCCGCCCCCCACCCCCGAGCAACATAATTAAGCTGACCTAAAACTAATGTCTGCACTTGACAGTTTTAGTGCAAAAAGTCAGGTGTTTGTGCAAAAACCACGCTAGCGTCTTCACTGGAAATCCACCCTAAACTGCTGAGATTCAGTGCAAAAATAGAACCACCCTAACAAGAGTCTTTTTGCTTTTTGTGCTGATGCTTTTGGCTGATGTACCAGTGAAAACTCTTGATTGCTTTTACTGATCTAATTGCCCTCCAGAACTGTCCCAAAATGCAGAGTGGGAGTGGCAGCTCTTTGAAGCTTGAAGGTCTGAGCTCCTCTCTTTTAGTTCTGTTCTAACAGCCGGTGCTGTCACTGCACCAGGACACAAAACAAATTATTATTGTGGAATGCTCCTGCTGCCTCCCACAATGCGAACAGAGGCAGGTAGACAGAATGTGCTGTGCAGAGTCAGGGAAGGAGGCAGGGGCTGAGGTCAGGGTCTTCTGTCCTCCTGCCTCAGGACTGGTGGCTTCCAGGGGCTGTCACACACACACACACACACACACACACACATCCATCCCTGCCACAATAATGATGTGCTTTATGTGCTGGAGCAGTGCATAGTGGGATAGGTACCAAAATGCACTCCTCTCAGTGTGATGCAAATGCTGCATATGTAAACATGCTCTGATGCCTGTGGAAAACAATGTGAACACAAACCAGTGTTTTTCTTTTAGAGCTTCTCTATCACTGACAAAAGTGTCAGTGAAAAAACTTTGCAAGTATAGACATAGCCTAAGTCTCCATGCAGACAGAACTGGGTCAACAGAAGAAATCTTCTGTGAACTAGTTACTGCCTCTCGGGGAGGTGTATTACCTATGATGCCGGGAGAAGTCCTCCCTTTGGCATAGGTAGTGTCTACACTGAAGTGCTACAGCAGAGAAGCTGCGCTGCTGTAGCATTTCAAGTGTAGACAAGCTCATGGCCTGCCAATTTCTCTGCCGTCATCTTGAGGATGTGTGGCTAAGGTGGGACTGCTAGGTTTATGTGGCCTTCTGATGTGACCACTACTGATTGTTATTTAGTGGTACAGTCAAAATCACCTGCAGCTTTCTGATTGGCTGAGGCCATATGATGGGGGCGGGGGTAGAAGTTTTGTATTTACCACTCGTAGATAAGGCTGAGATTTGTCCCCTGCTGTTTTGACACTGTAACCATGGAGCAAGTTAGATTTATTAATTTAAAAAGCAAACCAACAAAATGTCTATCCAATGCACTAAAAATGGATTTTTGAAAAAATCGTATCCCATTTAGATATTTAAATGAAATGGCCAAATTTCCCAATGTGTTCAACATTCCATTGCTCTTGGGCTGAGAGGGCAATATGTCTTACTGACTCAGCGAAATTATTTTAAATATTTGTTTACATGTTCTCCTGTGTACGTGAGTAGTGGGAATTCACAGATTCCAGTATTCATTTATCCCTTTTGCATTAATAAGTGATCTCTAGTGAGAGTAAGGGATCCACAACCTATCTCTCATCCTTTTAGCTTTTAAGCTAACTCGTGGAATTAACACACACTTATGTAATTTTCTTCTAGGTTTGGGCTCCAATCCTCTTATCTCTGTGGATAGTTATCAGGATGGAGGGATCCGGGTGCTTTGTCAATCAACTGGGTGGTATCCAGAGCCAGAGGTACTGTGGAGAGATCTCAATGGGCAAGAATTATCATCGCTCTCTGAAGCAAAATCCCTGGGGGATAATGGCCTGTTTGAAACAGAAAATGCCGTTGTTATAAAAGAACATTCAAACCAAAACTTGTCCTGTTGGATCAGAAACACCTTTCTCAATCAAGAAAAGGAATCAACAATTTATATAGCAGGTCAGTTATCAGCCAATTTGCCATTGAACTCTAAGAATCTCTGAATACCAATGAATCAAATCAGGCCTGTTCATTCACAGATAAATAATTGTTACAGCTGTGTTGGTTGGAGTCATTTTTAAAATCAGTTTCTGGTCTTTAGTGTAGATGACGTGATGTTTTCACTGTTATGACACAGAAGTCTTGACGAGGAGTTTTTATTTATTTGTGTGCAATACAAAAAAAAAATTTGACTTTGTCCCTGCTTCCAAATTAATGCAAATCCTGGGGTTTTGTTTTGCAGATCACTTTTTCCCAAGACTGAATCCCTGGATGGTGGCTCTGTGTGTGATCCTGATGGATTTGTTTGGTGTCAGTGGCCTCACTGTTTATTTATTGAAAATTAAAAAAGGTAAATGTTATAGGAGAAAATATAGTGAAATTAACAAGAAATGTTCTTCTAATAAACGAAAAAAGAACCAGAATGAAATTTTTGACTGGGCCAAGCAGGGAAAACAGATAGCTGCACTGCCCTACTCCCCGCCCAATCAGTGGCACAGAGAAGGAAATATTATTGAAGTGTCTCTTTGCTCCAGGGTGTAGTGATTTGCATCAGCCCATTACCGGGCACAGAGAGCGTCTCCCCCCAGAATTTCCTTTTCCTCATCTGACAAGTAAATATTTGGTTGAAAGTGAGGTCATTATAAAGAGTGTGTGTAATTTTATTTTGAGAGCAGTTGTTTGTCATTTCATTTAATGTTAAAAAGGAATTGTGATGAGATGAAACCTGATAAATTTCACCCCAAAAGGTTATATGAAAAAGTTATACATAGTAGAAAGTAGGGGATTAACAGACATCAGCTCTCATCCTAAACTTGAGTGCTGGCAATATGAGAAAAGGAAGTGGAGAAAGGAAAACCTTTTTCTCCTGGCATTGAGAACATTAAACCTATCAAAAGCTCATGAATTATATAATCACTGTGTGACTTTCACAAAACTCAGACAATTGCATAATAAAGAGAAAAAAATCTTAATAATTTATATTTATTTCTGTTTATTTTAGGAGAATGGGATAGAGAAATTGGTAAGTCTCATATTCTTTCCTCCAACAAGTAAATCTTTTGTACAACCTTGTCTCCTCAAGTTTAATTATTTAATCTTTTGAATATTTATCTCTAGTGTAGACACAAAATTAGTAAAACGTGAATGAAATGTTTTCCAGGTTCTAGGAATTGAAATGAAAACACTCCTTTCAGTCTGCATTAACTAAAAATATTCCAAATTCAATTTTATATATTCTGTTTGCTTTATTTATGTGTGTTTAGGGGAATATCTTTTAAAATATTTAGTTCAATTTTTCTCTTAATTGAACATCTCATGTGAAGTACTTTGCTGCTAGTTCTTAGCCTGTTTGCCAGAAGCTGGGAATAGGCAAGAGGGGATGGATCATTTGATGACCTGTTCTGTTCATTCCCTCTGGGGCACCTGGCATTGGCCACTGTTGGAAGACAGGATGCTGGGCTAGATGGACCTTTGGTCTGACTCATTGTGGCCTTTCTTATGTAATCGTCTTATTATTAATTAATAATAATAATAATAATAAACAGACATCAACTTGAAAGTCATATGAAATATCAGAGATAATGAATTGATAACAATTCAGTTAGGTAATGGGAAACCATAAAGAAAACATTATTTATAATGTATCTTCTCTGAGGGTGAAATTCACTCAGTGCTGGAGGCACCATGAAGTGGGGGACCAGGAACATTGTGCACCCCCAAATGTCCTTTTCCCTCATCTGACAAGTAAATAGTTTGGTCAAAGTTGAATCATCACAGAGACTGTGGGTAATTTCATTCGGGAGCAGTGATTTAATTTGATTTTTTAAAATACATTGGGATTAAGCCAGGGGTCTAAAACACGCGGCCCGCGGGGTTATTTTCTGCGGCCCACGAGCTCCCCATGGTCCCCCCGCCCTCCCCAGTGTTTACCTAGAGCGCACTGGGGGCAGGGTAGGCTCCCTCCCTCCCTCCCTGCTTGCCTGCCCTGTCCCCGCACCGCTCTGGGAAGCAGCCAGAATCTGGGGGAGGCAAGGAACTGGGGTCTGTGCGTTGCGCTTGCTTCAGGCACCTCCCCCAGCAACTCCCATTTGCCGCCCGCGTGTTTTAGACCCCCAGAGCAACACACAGACCCCAGTGCCCCGTCTCCCCCAGGTTCCAGCCGCTTCCCAGAGCAGTGCAAGGGAGCCTGCCCTGCCCCCAGTGCACACCGGGCCAGAACCACCCCCCAACCTCTCCTGAAGCCATACCCCCTGCTGCACCCTTCACCCTGACCCCTTGCCCTGAACCCCCTGCCACACCCCGTACCCCTCCTACACCCCAACTCCCTGCCCTGAGCCCCCTAACCCCCTGCACTAAGCCCCCTTCCACTCCCCGCACCCCTCCTGCACCACAATGCCCTGCAGCACCCCTCACCCCTCCTGCACCCCACATCCCAACTCCCTGCCATGAGCCCCCACCGCACACCACACCCCTCCTGCACCCACTGGGGGCAGAGAGAGGGCGGAGCTGGGGTGGGAATTTTGGGGAAGGGGTTGGAATGGGGGCAGAGAAGGGGAGGAAAGAGGTGGGGCGGGGCGGGGCTTCATGGAAGGGGAGGAGTGGGGACGGGGCCGAGGTGTCAGTGATGCGGCAGTCAGACAATGTACTAGTCCTCGTGTGGCCCTCGTGGTCTTCTGAGTTTGAGCCCCCTGGATTAGACTAAACCTGACAAATTTCACGTCACCAGACGCACAGGGAAATGTTACGAAGGTTCCCCTCTGCTCCAGTGGGTAGTGATCTGCATCACCCTTGACCAGGCACGGAGTATTTCTCCCGCAGAACTGCCTCAATTCAACTCACTCATTGGAGCACTTAGGGGGCAGGCTGGGGGGAAACAAAATCGTATCCAGTCTTCACTCTTTTCTGCCCCCTCCCCACCCACTGTTCACTTATTCCCTCCTCCATACCAATAGATTTGGGGAGTTAGAAGTGTCCTTTTCCTTCCTCTGACAAGTTAATTTTTTGTACAGAATTGAATCATCATAAAGATTGTGTGTGATTTTCGTTTAGGAGCAGTTTGTCTTTGCATTTAATGTTGTAAAGAAATTGAGAGGAGATTAAGCCTCATAAATTTTATGACCAGTAGATAATATGAAAAACGTATACACACTAAAAAACAGGGGTTTCCAAAGAAATGAGCTCTCTGTCTTAACGTGAGTCCTGTCAATAGTGAGAAACAACAGGTAAGAGATGGAGAAAGGAAAACCTTTTTCTCTTGATGTTGAGAACATGAAACCCTTCAAAGAGCCATCCGATAAACAGTTCCTGTGCCACTTTCAGAAAAGTCAAACAGCTGACTCTCCTAGTAAAAAATACTCCTAATAATAATGTATATTAATTTTCTTCTTTTTTTTTACGGGAACACGATAAAGCAATTCGTAAGTGTCATACTCTTTCCTCCGACAAGGAAAAGGTCGTACAAATTTGTCTCCCTATAAGACTGTGGTTTATTTAATTGTTTACTATTTTGGGTGGGATTTTTTTAACCAGCAAAGGATTAAAACCCTGATGCTGCACCATTAATATTGGTTAGAGCTTTGCCAATGACTTCAGTGAGTGTGGGATCAAACACCACCTGCCCAAGTCATATCACTGAAACAACAATGCTGACCATTTGCGGGTCAGAAATTCCATTCTTTGCACCAGCATAACTCTGAGCAAAGCTAATGGAATATGTGATATACGAGGCGTCACACTGTCTGGAGTGAGTTAGGAGTGTGGGCACATCACAGAGAGAAGACTCATAGACTCATAGACTCTAGGAATGGAAGGGACCTCGAGAGGTCATCGAGTCCAGTCCCCTGCCCTCATGGCAGGACCAAATACTGTCTAGACCATCCCTGATAGACATTTATCTAACCTACTCTTAAATATCTCCAGAGATGGAGATTCCACAACTTCCCTAGGCAATCTATTCCAGTGTTTACTACCCTGACAGTTAGGAACTTTTTCCTAATGTCCAACCTAAATCTCCCTTGCTGCAGTTTAAGCCCATTGTTTCTTGTTCTATCATTGGAGGCTAAGGTGAACAAGTTTTCTCCCTCCTCCTGATGACACCCTTTTAGATATCTGAAAACTGCTATCATGTCCCCTCTCAGTCTTCTCTTTTCCAAACTAAACAAACCCAATTCCTTCAGCCTTCCTTCATAGGTCATGTTCTCAAGACCTTTAATCATTCTTGTTGCTCTTCTCTGGACCCTCTCCAATTTCTCCACATCTTTCTTGAAATGTGGTGCCTAGAACTGGACACAATACTCCAGTTGAGGCCTAACCAGCGCAGAGTAAAGCGGAAGAATGACTTCTCGTGTCTTGTTTACAACACACCTGTTAATGCATCCCAGAATCATGTTTGCTTTTTTTGCAACAGTATCACACTGTTGACTCATATTAAGCTTGTGGTCCACTATGACCCCTAGATCTCTTTCTGCCATACTCCTTCCTAGACAGTCTCTTCCCATTCTGTATGTGTGAAACTGATTGTTCCTTCCTAAGTGGAGCACTTTGCATTTATCTTTATTGAACTTCATCCTGTTTACCTCAGACCATTTCTCCAACTTGTCCAGATCATTTTGAATTTTGACCCTGTCTTCCAAAGTAGTTGCAATCCCTCCCAGTTTGGTATCGTCCGCAAACTTAATAAGCGTACTTTCTATACCAACATCTAAATCGTTGATGAAGATATTGAACAGAACCGGTCCCAAAACAGAACCCTGTGGAACCCCACTTGTTATACCTTTCCAGCAGGATTGGGAGCCATTAACAACTACTCTCTGAGTACGGTTATCCAGCCAGTTATGCACCCACCTTATAGTAGCCCCATCTAAATTGTACTTTCCTAGCTTATCTATAAGAATATCATGAGAGACTGTATCAAATGCCTTACTAAAGTCTAAGTATATCACATCCATAAATAGGGCACAAAACCCCAAACTGAGAGCGCTATATTTAGATTTCACCAGCCAAGGAACAAGTGAAAGCCCCTTAGGCACTATAAGCCCAAAGCCAGAAGTCACAGACAGTCTCCTTGGTACTCTGGTCCATGTACCACCCCAGCAAACTAGACTATGTGATAGATGGTTGCTTTACTCCAGATTATACCCAGTCCCAAAAGACCAGTCTCTCTCCCAGATCAATTTGCATTTTAGATCTCATACCAAAGAAAATGCTTGCTGGCAATCCTATAGTAAACTAACAAAGGATTTATTAAGTAAAGAAAAAGAAATGAGGGTTTTTGAAAGGTTGGAGCAGGCACAAATAAATGCACAAATGAGTTAGTCCATAGTTTCAAAAGGGAAGAGAGGTGTAGTAATCTGCCAGTTTCCAAATGTCTTTTAGGGCTAACCCAGGGTAACTCCAGGATTGCTGGTTTCTGGTTCAGTAATTCTAGCCCTGTTGGAATCCAAACAGGCAAGAGATGAATATTTTTCCTTATAAGCATTTTTAAAAAATCATCTAACAGAATCCAAGCTGACAGGACAGCATACACAGGTCACCTGTTTGTAGACTCATAGAATATCAGAGTTGGAAGGGACCTCAGGAGGTATCTAGTCCAACCCCCTGATCAAAGCAGGACCAACCCCAACTAAATCATCCCAGCCAGGGCTTTGTCAAGCCTGACCTTAAAAACCTCTAAGGAAGGAGATTCCACCACCTCCCTAGGGAACCCATCCCAGTGCTTCACCACCCTCCTAGTGAAAAAGTTTTTCCTAATATCCAACCTACACCTCCCCCATTGCAACTTGAGACCATTGCTCCTTGTTCTCTCATCTGCTACCACAGAGAACAGTCTAGATCCATCCTCTTTGGAACCCCCTTTCAGGTACTTGAAAGCAGCTATCAAATCCCCCCTCAGTCTTCTCTTCTGCAGACTAAACAACCCCAGTTCCCTCAGCCTTTCCTCATAAGTCATGTGCTCCAGCCCCCTGATCATTTTTGTTGCCCTCTACTGGACTCTTCCCAATTTTTCCACATCCTTCTTGTAGCGTGGGGCCCAAAACTGGACACAGTACTCCAGATGAGGCCTCACCAATGTCGAATAGAGGGGAATGATCACATCCCTCGATCTGCTGGCAATGCCCCTACTTATACAGCCCAAAATGCCGTTAGCCTTCTTGGCAACAAGGGCACACTGTTGACTCATAGCCAGCTTCTTGTCTACTGTAACCCCTAGGTCCTTTTCTGCAGAACTGCTGCCTAGCCAGTCGGTCCCTAGTCTGAAACAGTGAATGGGATTCTTCCATCCTAAGTGCAGGATTCTGCACTTGTCCTTGTTGAACCTCATCAGGTTTCTTATGGTCCAATCCTCTAATTTGTCTAGGTCCCTCTGTATCCTATCCCTACCCTCCAGCATATTCTACCACTCCTCCCAGTTTAGTGTCATCTGCAAACTTGCTGAGGGTGCAGTCCACGCCATCCTCCAGATCATTAATGAAGATATTGAACAAAACCGGCCCCAGGACCGACCCTTGGGGCACTCCACTTGAAACGGGCTGCCAACTAGACATGGAGCTGTTGATCACTACCCGTTGAGCCCGATGATCTAGCCAGCTTTCTATCCACCTTATAGTCCAATCATCCAGCCCATACTTCTTTAACTTGCTGGCAAGAATACTGTGGGAGACCATATCAAAAGCTTTGCTTAAGTCAAGGAATAACACATCCACTGCTTTCCCCTCATCCACAGAGCCAGTTATCTCCTCATAGAAGGCAATTAGGTTAGTCAGGCATGACTTGCCCTTGGTGAATCCATGCTGACTGTTCCTGATCACTTTCCTCTCCTCTAAGTGCTTCAGAATTGATTCCTTGAGGACCTGCTCCATGATTTTTCCAGGGACTGAGGTGAGGCTGACTGGCCTGTAGTTCCCCGGATCCTCCTCCTTCCCTTTTTTAAAGATAGGCACTACAGTAGCCTTTTTCCAGTCATCCGGGACCTCCCCCGATCGCCATGAGTTTTCAAAGATAATGGCCAATGGCTCTGCAATCACATCCGCCAACTCCTTTAGCACCCTCGGATGCAGCGCATCTGGCCCCATGGACTTGTGCTCATCCAGTTTTTCTAAATAGTCCCAAACCACTTCTTTCTCTACAGAGGGCTGGTCACCTCCTCCCCATACTGTGCTGCCCAGTGCAGCAATCTGGGAGCTGACCTTGTTTGTGAAGACAGAGGCAAAAAAAGCATTGAGTACATTAGCTTTTTCCACATCCTCTGTCCACTAAGTTACCTCCCTCATTCAGTAAGGGGCCCACACTTTCCTTGACTTTCTTCATGTTACTAACATACCTGAAGAAACCCTTCTTCTTACTCTCAACATCTCTTGCTAGCTGCAATTCCAAGTGTGATTTGTCCTTCCTGATTGCACTCCTGGATGCCTGAGCAATATTTTTATACTCCTCCCTGGTCATTTGTCCAATCTTCCACTTCTTAGAAGCTTGTATTTTGTGTTTAAGATCAGCAAGGATTTCACTGTTAAGCCAAGCTGGCTGCCTGCCATGTTTACTATTCTTTCTACGCATCGGGATGGTTTTTTCCTGCAATCTCAATAAGGATTCTTTAAAATACAGCCAGCTCTCCTGGACTCTTTTCCGCCTCCCCCCTCACATATTATTCTCCCAGGGGACCTTGCCCATCAGCTCCCTGAGGGAGTCAAAGTCTGCTTTTCTGAAGTCCAGGGTCTGTATTCTGCTGCTCTCCTTTCTTCCTTATGTCAGGATCCTGAACTCGACCATCTCATGGTCACTGCCTCCCAGGTTCCCATCCACTTTTTGCTTCCCCTACTAACTCTTCTCTGTTTGTGAGCAGCAGCTCGAGAAGAGCTCTGCCCCTAGTTGGTTCCTCCAGCACTTGCCCCAGGAAATTGTCCCCTACACTTTCCAAAAACTTCCTGGATTGTCTGTGCACCGCTGTGTTGCTCTCCCAGCAGATATCAGGGTGATTAAAGTCTCCCATGAGAACCAGGGCCTGCAATCTAGTAACTTCTGCTAGTTGCCGAAAGAAAGCCTCATCTCATCCCGCTGGTCTGGTGGTCAGTAGCAGACTCCCACCACGACATCACCCTTGTTGCTCACACTTCTAAACTTAATCCGGAGACTCTCAGGTTCTTCTGCAGTTTTATACCGAAGCTCTGAGCAGTCATTCTGCTCTCTCACATACAATGCAATGTTCATGTTGGGAAGGTGGAAGAATGCACTTAAAGTCTTTGATCCTTGATCTCGCACAGTGGCTTATTTGCTTTCAATGCACAGGAATTGACTCCGTCATGTTAGAGTCCTTCATGTGCATTACCCAAGGCTTCATCCCTGTTTGAGGAGTTACTATGGGCTTGTCTTCACTACCGGGGTACGTCAACCTAGGTTACGCTACTCCCGCCATGTGAATAACATAACTGGAGTCGACGTAGCTTAGGTCAAATTACTGCGGTGTTTTCACTGTTCTGCATTGATGGGAGACATTCTCCCATACTCTTCTGGGGGAGCTGGAGTACTGGAGTCGATTGGAGGGCGCTTTGCTGTCAATCTAGTGGGTCTTCACTAGACCAGCTAAATGGACACTTGCAGCAGCGTTGATCTCCCCAGTAGTGAAGACAAGCCCTTAGTCACAGAGGTTTACGATGCAGATACTTGCTATCACTTTATAACATGGGATATAGATAATTCAGAGCAATATCTGCAGCATAGCACAAGATTTTCATGAAGTCTAAACACGAAACACATCCTTATGAGCTGAACATACAGGTGAGCTGGTCTGTTTCCTGCTATGAAATTGTCAGTTCTTATCTGACACCTATAGCCTCGGCAAGAGCTGGCACCTGGTATAACAGTGCATCCGACGAACACTCATGCTCCAAAACATCTGTTAGTCTATAAGGTGCCACAGGACTCTTTGGTCCAGACTAACACGGCTACCCCTCTGATACTTGGTATAACAGTGTCACGCAGGAAGCAGAAGTGAGCTCCCATGGCTTGACTTTTTAAAGGTATTTAGTCAGTTAACTCCCATTTAAATCAGTGGGTGTTAGGCAGCTAAATAACTTTAAAAATCTGGCCCTAATTCCACAAGGAATTCAAAACTTTCAGAAATGTGAATCCTTGAGATTAGTCGGTTACTTTTTGACACTTATCTCTAGCGTAGCCACAGGGTTAGTAAAACAAGAATGAAATGTTTATTATCTAGGGGCCAGGAATTCATATAATGGCAATACTCCTTGAAGTCTGCATTAACTGAAAATATTCT
The DNA here is from genome assembly GCF_025201925.1 of Gopherus flavomarginatus. NCBI lineage: Eukaryota > Metazoa > Chordata > Testudines > Testudinidae > Gopherus > Gopherus flavomarginatus. Next base: position 1,470,030 of record NC_066639.1, on the reverse strand, counting down.
TCAATACTTTGTATTTATTTTTGTTTGATTTATTTTATTTATTCAGGGAATCATCTTCGTGCCATGAGTAAGTTTTCTCTTTTTCTCCAAATAAAACCTTTTCTATGAAATTGTATGCTGTTTTGTTATTTATTATTATTATTATTATTATTTTATTTTGAAAGAGATATCAACTTTAAAATCACATGAAATGTCAGTGTTAATGTATGGATAAAAAATTAGTATGAAGGTAATGGGAAAACATTATTTAAAATGTATCTTCACAGTGGGTGAAATTCACACGTGCTAGACCAGGGGTCGGCAACCTTTCAGAAGTGCTGTGCCGAGTCTTCCTTTATTCATTCTGATTTAAGGTTTTACATGCCCAGTAATACAATTTAACATTTTTAGAAGGTCTCTTTCTATAAATCTATAATATAGAACTAAACTATCGTTGTGTGTAAAGTAAATAAGGTTTTTAAAATGTTTAAGAAATTTCATTTAAAATTAAATTAAAATGCAGAGGCCCCCAGACTGGTGGCCAGGACTTGGGCAGTGTGAGTGCCACTGAAAATCAGCTTGCATGCCACCTTCGGCACCTGTGCCGTAGGTTGTCTACCCCTATGCTAGAGGCACCTTGAAGTGGGAGACCAGGAGGACTCTGTGTCCCCAACTGTCCTTTTCCCTCATCAGACAAGCAAATCGTTTCATAAAAGTTGGATCATCATACAGATTGTGTTTAATTATAGTTGTGGAGCAGTTGTTTGTCATTTCATTTAATGTTAAAAAGAAATTGGAATGAGACTAAGCCTGAAAAATTTCACCCCAATAGGTGATATGATAAAGTTATGCACAGTAGAAAATAGAGATTTGACAAAGACATGAGATATCAGCCTTAAATTTAGTGCTGAGAATAGTAAGAAATAACATACAAGAGAAGAAAAAAGGAAACCTTTTTTCTCCTGGTGTTAACAAGAAACCCCTCAAAGACTCATGAATTTTATAATCAATGTTCAACTTTCACAAAACTCAGAAAACTGGATAACCAAGGGGAAAATTATCCTAAGAATAATTGATATTTATTTCTGTTTATTTTTTAGGTGAATGTGATAGAGAAATTAGTAAGTGTCATAATCTCTCATCTAAAAGTAAAACTTTTGTACTAATATGTCTCCTCATGTTTTCTTCTTAACCCTTAAAAATTAATTCGTTAATCCTGCACACTAACATCAGTTAGAGCTGTGCCTTTCATTTCAGTGAGTGTGGGATCAAACACGAAATGCACAAGTCGCATCACTAGAAGAAAAATGCTGGTAATTTTAGGGCCGATATTATACCCCATGTGCATCTAAATTTCCCAGAAAAGCAAATGGGAATATGTAATATAATAGGAAACAGGCTTTGGCTAGAATTTTAATAGCTGTTGGCCACCTAAATTCCACTGAATTTAAATACCTACAGAAATCTGGTCCTAAATTCACAAGCAATTCAAAACTTTCAGAAGTGCAACTTCTTGAAAATAACCAGTTTATTTTTGATACTTGTCTCTAGGGGAGACACAAAATTAGTAAAAGATGAATATTTCATTATTATCAGTATTCTAGGAAAGGATAACATAAAAACAATCCTTTCAATCTGCACTTATGTAAATATTCCATGTGACCTTTTATATAGTTCCATTTGCTTTATTTACTTACATTGGGAAAATATCTTTAAAATATTTAGTTCAGTTTTTCTTCTAATTGAACCTATGCTTTGAAGTAGTATGCTGTTATTATTCATATTAATAATTGATAACAATAAATAATAATTAGTAAACAGACATCAACTGGAAAGTCATATGAAATATCAGAGATAATGAATTGATAACAATTCAGTATGTAGGTAATGGGAAACCATAAAGAAAACATTATTTATAATGTATCTTCTCTGAGGGTGAAATTCACTCAGTGCTGGAGGCACCATGAAGTGAGGGACCAGGAACATTGTGCACCCCCAAATGTCCTTTTCCCTCATCTGACAAGTAAATAGTTTGGTCAAAGTTGAATCGTCACAGAGACTGTGGGTAATTTCATTTGGGAGCAGTGATTTCACTTAATTTAAAAAATACATTGGGATTAGAGTAAACCTGGCAAATTTCACATCACCAGCTGCACAGGGAAAGAAATGTTGCCAAGGTTCCCCTCTGCTCCAGTGGGTAGTGATCTGCATCACCCTTGACCAGGGACAGAGTATTTCTCCTGCAGAACAGACTCCAGGCACGCAGTGGAGGAAGCACATGCCTGGGACAGCACATGCTAAGGAGTGGCATTCTGTCCATTCTTGGGGTGGCACAGTCCTAGTGGCCTTTTTTTCGTTTTTTTTTTTTTGCTTGGGGCAGCAAAAATGGTAGAGCCGGCCCTGACCAGGCACAGCGTATTTCTGCTGTAGAATTGCCTCAATCCAACTCACTTGAGCACTTGAGGAAGGAATGAGGGATCCAAAATCATTTCCACTCCCCACTGTATTCTCCCCACTCCCTGCCCAGCTGTGCTTTTATTCCCTCCTCCGTCCCAATGGACTTTGGGAATTAGAAGTGTCCTTTCCCTTCTCTGACAAGTTAATGTTTTGTGCAAAGTCAGACCGTCGTAAAGGGTGTGTGTAATTTTATTTTGGGAGCAGTTGTTGGTTATTTCATATAATGTTACTAAGAAATTGGGATGAGACTACGCCTGATAAATTTCACCCCTGCTGGTGTTATGAAAAAGTTCTACACACTAAAAAACAGGGGATTCAAATGAGCTCTCCACCTAATATTGAGTACTGATAATAGTGAGAAACAACAGGTAAGAGATGGAGATCAGAAAAGCTTTTCTTTTGGTGTTGAGAACATGAAACATCAAAGAGTCATCAGTTATGTAATTCTTGTTCAACTTTCACAAAACTCAGATGCTTCTAATAATGATTTACATTTATTTCTGTTTATTTTGTTTAGGGAAACGGGACACCGAAATCGGTAAGTGTCATACTCTTTCCTCCAACAAGGAAGAGGTTGTACAAATTTGTCTCCTGATAAGACTCTGACTTATTTAGTTACTTACATTTTGGGTGAGATTTTTTTAACCAGCAAAAGATTAAAATCCTGATGCTGCACCATTAACATTGGTTAATGCTAAGGGCTAGTATTTTAAGCTATTTGGACACCGAACTCCCATTCAAATCAGTGGGAATTGCGCAACTAAATACCTTTAAAAATCTGTCCCTAATTCCATAAGCAATTCAAACCTTTAGAACTATAAGTCCTTAAGAATAATTGTTGCATTCAGATATTTATCTCTAGTGTAGACACAAAATTAGTAAAACGTGAATGAAATGTTTTCCAGGTTCTAGGAATTGATATGAAAACACTCCTTTCAGTCTGTATTAACTGAAAATATTCCAAATTCAATTTTATATATTCTGTTTGCTTTATTTATGTATGTTTAGGGAAATATCTTTTAAAATATTTAGTTCAATTTTTCTCTTAATTGAACATCTCCTGTGAAGTACTTTGCTGCTAGTTCTTAGCCTGTTTGCCAGAAGCTGGGAATAGGCAAGAGGGGATGGATCATTTGATGACCTGTTCTGTTCATTCCCTCTGGGGCACCTGGCATTGGCCACTGTTGGAAGACAGGATGCTGGGCTAGATGGACCTTTGGTCTGACTCATTGTGGCCGTTCTTATGTAATCGTCTTATTATTAATTAATAATAATAATAATAATAATAAACAGACATCAACTTGAAAGTCATATGAAATATCCGAGATAATGAATTGATAACAGTTCAGTATGTCGGTAATGGGAAACCATAAAGAAAACATTATTTATAATGTATCTTCTCTGAGGGTGAAATTCACTCAGTGCTGGAGGCACCATGAAGTGGGGGACCAGGAACATTGTGCACCCCCAAATGTCCTTTTCCCTCATCTGACAAGTAAATAGTTTGGTTGAAGTTGAATCATCACAGAGACTGTGTGTAATTTCATCTGGGAGCAGTGATTTCACTTAATTTAAAAAATACATTGGGATTAGAGTAAACCTGACAAATTTCACGTCATCGGCTGCACAGGGAAAGAAATGTTACCAACAAGGTTCCCCTCTGCTCCAGTGGGTAGTGATCTGCATCACCCTTGACCAGGCACGGAATATTTCTCCCGCAGAACTGCCTCAGTTCAACTCACTCATTGGAGCACTTAGGGGGCAGGTTGGGGGGAGCGATCGCTCAGTGGTTTGAACATTGGCCTGCTAAACCCAGGCTTGTGAATTCAATCCTTGAGGGGGCCATTTGGGGTTTTAGTTAGCAATTGGTCCTGCACCAAGCAGGGGGTTGGACAAGATGACCTTCTGAGGTCCCTTCCAACCCTAATAATAATCTATGAAAATCTTATCCAGTCCTCACTTTTTTCTGCCCCCTCCCCACCCACTGTTCACTTATTCCCTCCTCCATACCAATAGATTTGGGGAGTTAGAAGTGTCCTTTTCCTTCCTCTGACAAGTTAATTTTTTGTACAGAATTGAATCATCATAAAGATTGTGTGTGATTTTCTTTTAGGAGCAGTTTGTCATTGCATTTAATGTTGTAAAGAAATTGAGAGGAGATTAAGCCTCATAAATTTTATGACCAGTAGATAATATGAAAAATGTATACACACTAAAAAACAGGGGTTTCCAAAGAAATGAGCTCTCTGTCTTAACGTGAGTCCTGTCAATAGTGAGAAACAACAGGTAAGAGATGGAGAAAGGAAAACCTTTTTCTCTTGATGTTGAGAACATGAAACCCTTCAAAGAGCCATCAGATAAACAGTTCCTGTGCCACTTTCAGAAAAGTCAAACAGCTGACTCTCCTAGTAAAAAATACTCCTAATAATAATGTATATTAATTTTCTTTTTTTTTTTAGAGGAACACGATAAAGCAATTCGTAAGTGTCATACTCTTTCCTCCGACAAGGAAAAGGTTGTACAAATTTGTCTCCTCATAAGACTGTGGTTTATTTAATTGCTTACTTTTTTGGGTGGGATTTTTTTAACCAGCAAAAGATTAAAAACCTGATGCTGCACCATTAATATTGGTTAGAGCTTTGCCAATGACTACAGTGAGTGTGGGATCAAACACCACCTGCCCAAGTCATATCACTGAAACAACAATGCTGACCATTTGCAGGTCAGAAATTCCATTCTTTGCACCAGCATAACTCTGAGCAAAGCTAATGGGAATATGTGATATACGAAGTGTCATAGAACTGTTTCCACTCAAGAAAGAGAGGTTAGAGTCACTGTGGATAGTTCTCTGAAAACATCTACTCCATGTGCAGTGACAGTCAAAGATAGCAAACAGAATATTGAGAATCATTAGGAAAGGGATAGACAATAAAACAGAAAATATCCTATTGCCTCTATATAAATCCATGGTACCTTCCACATCTTGAATCCTGTGTGCAGATCTGGTCGCCCCATCTCAAAAAAGATACATTGGAATTGGAAAAGATACAGAGAAAGGCAACTAAAATGATGAGGGGTATGGGACACCTTCCGTATGACACAGATTAAAAAGACTGGGATTTTCAGCTCGGAAAAGAGACAACTGAAGGGGGAAATGAGAGAGGTCTATAAAATCATGACTTGTGTGGCGAAAGTAAATAAGGAAGTGTTACTTCCTCCTTCTCATAACACAAGAACTAGGGGTCATCCAGTGAAATGAACAGGCAGCAGGTTTAAAACAAACAAAAGGAAGTATTTCTTCACACAACACACTGTCAACCTGCGGGAACTTTTTGCTAGAGGATGTTGTGAAGGCCAAGACACTAACAGGGTTCTAAAAAGAACTAGATAAATTCATGGAGGACGGATCCATCAATGGCTATTAGCCAGGCTGGGCAGGAATGGTGTTCGTAGCCTCTGTTCATCGGAAGCTGGGACTGCGTGACGGGGATGGATCACTAGATGATTGCTTGTTTGGTTCATTCCCCCGGAGGTACCTGGCTCTGGCGGCTGTCAGCAGACAGGATACTGGGCTAGATGGACTTTTGGTCTGACCCAGCAGGGCCGTTCTTATGAACTCAAAACATTCAGAATTGTAAATCCTTCAAGATAGTTAGTTACTTTTTGACACTTGACTCTAGTGTAGCCACATGATTAGTAAAACATGAAAGAAATGTTTATTATCTAGGGGCCAGGCATTCATATAATGAAAACACTCCTTTAAATCTGCATTAGCTGAAAAATGTTTTTCAATAACCTGTATGTACTTCTGTTTGCTTTGTTTTATTTCCTAGAGAAACATCTTAGAAAAATCCGTAAGTTCAATTTTTTTCTCCAAATAGAACCTGTTTATTGAGTTGTTTGCGGTTTTATTATTTATGTTTATGATTGTTATTAAAGAGCTATACCAAGCACAGAGTATTTCTCCTGCAGAACTGCCTCAATTTAACTCACTTGAGCACTTGGGGAAGGAATAGGGGGATCCAAAATCATTTCTACTCCCCACTGTATTCTCCCCACTCCCTGCCCAGCTGTGTTTTTATTCCCTCCTCCGTCCCAATGGACTTTGGGAATTAGAAGTGTCCTTTACCTTCTCTGACAAGTTAATATTTTGTGCAAAGTCAGACCATCGTAAAGGGTGTGTGTAATTTTATTTTGGGAGCAGTTGTTGGTTATTTCATATAATGTTACTAAGAAATTGGGATGAGACTACGCCTGATAAATTTCACCCCTGCTGGTGTTATGAAAAAGTTCTACACACTAAAAACAGGGGATTCAAAAGGAATGAGCTCTCCACCTAATATTGAGTACTGATAATAGTGAGAAACAACAGGTAAGAGATGGAGACCAGAAAACCTTTTCTTTTGGTGTTGACAACATGAAACGTCAAAGAGTCATCAGTTATGTAATTCTTGTTCAACTTTCACAAAACTCAGACAGCTTCTATCTATGCAGAAGATGTTTCTAATAATAATTTATATTAATTTTTGTATATTTTGTTTAGGGAAACTTGATATAGAAATCGGTAAGTGTCATACTCTTTCCTCCAACAAAGAAAAGGTCGTACAAATTTGTCTCCTCATAAGACTGTGGTTTATTTAATTGTTTACTATTTTGGGTGGGATTTTTTAACCAGCAAAAGATTAAAACCCTGATGCTGCACCATTAATACTTGTTAGAGCTTTGCCAATGACTTCAGTGAGTGTGGGATCAAACACCACCTGCCCAAGTCATATCACTGAAACAACAATGCTGACCATTTGTGGGTCAGAAATTTCATTCTTTGCAGCAGCATAACTCTGAGCAAAGCTAATGGGAATATGTGATATACGAGGCGTCACACTGTCTGGAGTGAGTTAGGAGTGTGGGCACCTCACACAGAGCAGACTGCCATAAATAGGGCACAAAACCCCAAACTGAGAGCGCTATACTTAGATTTCACCAGCCAAGGAACAAGTGAAAGCCCCTTAGGCACTATAAGCCCAAAGCCAGAAGTCACAGACAGTCTCCTTGGTACTCTGGTCCATGTACCCACCCCAGCAAACTAGACTATGTGGTAGATGGTTGCTTTACTCCAGATTATACCCAGTCCCAAAAGACCAGTCTCTCCCCCAGATCAATTTGCATTTTAGATCTCATACCAAAGAAAATGCTTGCTGGCAATCCTATAGTAAACTAACAAAGGATTTATTAAGTAAAAAAAGAGAAATGAGGGTTATTGAAAGGTTAGAGCAGGCACAAATAAATGCACAAATGAGTTAGTCCATAATTTCAAAAGGGAAGAGAGATGTAGTAGTCTGCCAGTTTCCAAATGTCTTTTAGGGCTAACCCAGTGTAACTCCAGGATTGCTGGTTTCTGGTTCAGTAATTCTAGCCCTGCTGGAATCCAAACAGGCAAAAGATGAAGATTTTTCCTTATAAGCATTTTTAAAAAATCATCTAACAGAATCGAAGCTGACAGGACAGCATACACAGGTCACATATTCATGTTGGGAAGGTGGAAGAATGCACTTAAAGTCTTTGATCCTTGATCTCGCACAGTGGCTTATTTGCTTTCAATGCACAGGAATTGACTCCTCCATGTTGGAGTCCTTCATGTGCATTACCCAAGGCTTCATCCCTGTTTGCGGAGTTGCTATGGGCTTGTCTTCACTACCGGGGCAAGTCAACCTAGGTTACGCTACTCCAGCCATGTGAATAACATACCTGGAGTCAACGTAGCTTAGATCAAGTTACCGCGGTGTTTTCATTGTTCTGCATTGATGGGAGACATTCTCCCATACTCTTCTGGGGGAGCTGGAGTACTGGAGTTGACTGTAGGGTGCTCTGCTGTCAATTTAGCGGATCTTTACTAGACACCAGCTTGCCCCGGTAGTGAAGACAAGCCCTTAGTCACAGAGGTTTACGATGCAGATACCTGCTATCACTTTATAACATGGAATATAGATAATTCAGAGCAATATCTGCAGCATAGCACAAGATTTTCATGAAGTCTAAACACGAAACACATCCTTATGAGCTGAACAATATTAACATATATACAGGTGAGCTGGTCTGTTTCCTGCTATGAAATTGTCAGTTCTTATCTGACACCTGTAGCCTTGGCAAGAGCTGGCATCTGGTATAACAGTGCATCCGACGAACGCTCATGCTCCAAAACATCTGTTAGTCTATAAGGTGCCAAAGGACTCTTTGATGCTTTTACAGATACAGACTAACACGGCTACCCCTCTGATACTTGGTATAACAGTGTCACACAGGAAGCAGAGGTGAGCTCCAGTGGCTTGATTTTTAAAGATATTTAGTCAGTTAACTCCCATTTAAATCAGTGGGTGTTAGGCAGCTAAATAACTATAAAAATCTGGCCCTAATTCCACAAGAGGAGATGCAATTCTTGATTTAGTCCTAAGTCAAGCACAGGATTTTTGTCCAATAGGTGAATAGAGCTGAACCATTTGATAATAGTGACCACAATACTGTATTATTAAATTTAACATCGCTCTGGGGGATATAACACAAAAGAAGTGCACCAGAGTAGCATTTAATTTCGGAAAAGGGAACTACACAATACTGAGAAAGCTCGTTACACTGTAATTAAAGTGTACAGTTCCAAAAGTGCAATGCCTGCAAGTGGAATGGAAACTTTTAAAAAACAACAGAATACAGCCTCAAATTAAATGTGTAACCCAAATTAAAAAACATAGTAAGAGGACCAAGATAGTGCCATTGGCTAAATGACAAACTAAAAGAAATGGTTAGGGTCAGAAAGGCATCCTTTAAAAACTGGAAGGTAAAACTTATTGACAAAAATAGAAAGGAGCATAAACTCTGGAAAGTCTAATTAGGAAGGCCAAAAAAGAATTTGAAGAGCAACTAGCCAAAGAATCAAAACAAACAGCAATTTTTTTTGAAATACATCAAAAGTAAGAAGGCTGTTAAACAAGCAGTGGGGCCACTGGATGATCGAGGTGCTGAAGGAGAACTCAAAGTAGATAAAGCCATTGCGGAGAGACTAAATGAATTCTTTGCGTTAGTCTTCACTGCAGAGAATGTGAGGGAGATTCCCAAACCTGAGCTATTCGTTTAAATGATAAATCTGAGTATCTGTCCCAGATTAAGGTATCATTAAAGGAGTTTTTGGAAGAAATTGATAAACAAAATAGTAATAAATCACCAGGACCAGATGGGATTCACCCAGGAGTTCTTAAGGAACTCAAACGTGAAATTACAGAACCACTAACTGTGGTATGTGAACCTATCGTCTAAATCAGCTTCTGTACCAGATGACTGGAGGATAGCTAATGTGACACCAATTTTTTAAAAAGGCTCCGGTAGTGAACTCAGCAATTACAGTCTGGTAAGCTTAACTCCAGTACCAGGCAAATTGGTTGAAACTCTAGTAAAGAACAGAATTATCAGACTCAGAGATGAACATGACTTGTTGTCAATCAACTGTACATGGTTGTTGTAAAGGGAAATCGTGCCTCGCCAATCTATTAGAATTCTTTGAGGGGGTCAACAAGCGTGTGAACAAAGTTGATCCAGTACTTAGACTTTTAGAAAGCCTTTGACAAGTTCCCTCACCAAAGAGTCTTAAGCAAAGCAAGCAGTCATGAGATAAGGGGGAAGTCCTCGCATGAATCGGTAACCGGTTAAAAGTAGGGCTGTCAATTAATTGCAGTTAACTTACACGATTAACTCAAAATAATTAATCGTGATTAAAGAAATCACAATTAATCACAAGTTTTAATCACACTGTTAAACAATAATAGAATGTCAATTGTAATTTATTAAATATTTTTGGATGTTATTCTACATTTTTAAATATATTGATTTCAATTACAACACAGAATACAAAGTCTACAGTGCTCACTTTGTTATTTTTTATTACAAATATTTGCCCGGTAAAAATGGTAAAGAAAAGAAATAGTATTTTTCAATTCACCTCATACAAGTACTGGGGTGCAATCTCTTTTTGGTGAAAGTGGAATGAACAATGGTAGATTTATTTTGTTACATAACTGCACTCAAAAACAAAACAACCTAAAACTTTAAGCCTACAAGTCCACTCAATCCTTCCTCTTGTTCAGCCAATCACTAAGAGAAACAAGTTTATTTACATTTATGGGAGATAATACTGACCGCTTCTTGTTTACAATGTCACCTGAAGGTGAAAACAAGAGGTCACATGGCACGTTTGTAGATGGCATTGCAAGGTATTTAATGCCAGATATGCGAAACATTTGTGTATGCCCCTTTATGTTTCGGCCATTCCAGAGAACACGCTTCCATGCTGATGACGCTCATTAAAAAAATAAATGCATTAATTGAATTTGTCACTGAACACCTTTGGGGAGAATTGTATGTCTCCTGTTCTGTTTTCCCCATGTTCTGCCATATATTTCACGTTATAGCAGTCTTGGATGACAACCAGCACATGTTCATTTTAAGAACACTTTCACAGCAGATTTGACAAAATGCAAAGAAGGTCCCAATGTGAGGTTTCTAAAGATAGCTACAGCACTCAACCCAAGGTTTAAGAATCTGAAGTGCCGTCCAAAATCTGAGAGGGACGAGGTGTGGAGCACGCTTTCAGAAGTCTTAAAAGAGCAACACTCAGATGCGGAAACTACAGAACCTGAATCACCGAAAAAAAAGAATCAACCTTCTGCTGGCATCTGACTCCCATGATGAAAATGAACACGCATCGGTCCGCTCTGCTTTGGATCGTTATCGAGCAGAACCCGTCATCAGCATGGACACACGTCCTCTGGAATGGTGGTTGAAGCATGAAGGAACATAGGAATCTTTAGTACATCTGGCACATAAGTATATGGTGCAGTGCCGTCTACAACTGTGCCCTGCGAATGCCTGTTCTCACTTTCGGGTGACGTAAACAAGAAGCAGGCAGCATTAGCTCCTGCAAATGTAGACAAACTTGTTTGTCAGAGCAATTGGCTGAACAAGAAGTAGGACTGAGGGGACTTTTAGGCTGTAAAGTTTTACACTGCTTTATTTTTGAAAGCAGTTATTTTTTGTACATAATTCTACATTTTTAAGTTCAACTTTTGTGATAAAGAAACTGCACTATGCTACTTGTATTAGGTGAATTGAAAAATCCTATTTTTTTTGGTTTTTTACAATGCAAAGATTTGTAAAAAAAAATAAATATAAAATGAGCGCTGTGCACGTTGTATTCTGTGTTGTAATTAAAAATCAATATATTTGAAAATGTAGAAAACATCCAAAAATATTTTAATACATGGTATTCTATTATTGTTTAACAGCACGATTAATCAGGTGATTAATCATGATTAATATTTTTAATCACTTGACATTCCTACTTAAAAGAGAGGAAACAAAGGGTAGGAATAAATGGTCAGTTTTCAGAATGGAGAGAGGTAAATAGTGGTGTCCACCATAGGTCTCTACTGGGACCAGCACTGTTCAACATATTCCTAAGTGATCTGGAAAAAGGTGTAAACAGTGAGGTGGCAAAATGTGCAGATGATACAAAGTTACTTGAAATAGCGAAGTTCAAAGTAGACTGCAAAGAGTTACAAAGGGATCTCACAAAACTGGATGACTGGGCACAAAATGGTAGATGAACTTAGTGGTGATAAATACAAAGTGATGCACATTGGCAAACATAATCCCAACTCTACATACAAAACAATGGGTCTAAATTAGATGTTTCCACTCAAGAAAGAGAACTTGGAGTCACTGTGGATAGTTCTCTGCAAACATCCACTCAGTGTGCAGCAACAGTCAAAAATAGCGAGCAGAATGTTGGGAATCATTAAGAAAGGGATAGATAATAAGACAGAAAATGTCATAACACCGCTATATAAATCCATGATAAATCCACATCTTGAATACTGCATGCAGACGTGGACGCCCATTGGAACTGTGAAAGATACAGAGAAAGGCAACTAAAATGATGAGGGGTATGGGACAGCTTTTCTGTATGAGGAAAGATTAAAAAGACTGGGATTTTCACCTTGGAAAAGAGACAACTGAAGGGGGATATGATAGAGGTCTATAAAATCATGGCTGGTGTGGAGAAAGTAAATAAGGAAGTGTTACTTATTCCTTCTCATAACACTAGAACTAGGAATCACCCAATGGCATTAATAGGCAGCAGGTTTAAAACAAACAGAAGGACGTACTTCTTCACACGATGCATGGTCAACCTGCGGAATTCCTTGCCAGGGGATGTTGTGAAGGCCAAAACTATAACCGGGTTCAAAACACGGATCACTCAACAATTGCTTGTTTGGTTCGTTCCCCCTGAGGTAGCTGGCACTGGCGGCTGTCAGCAGACAGGATACTGGGCTAGATGGACCTTTGGTCTGACCCAGCAGGGTCATTCTTATGAACTCAAACCATTCAGAATTGTAGATCCTTCAAGATAGTTAGTTACTTTTTGACACTTGACTCTAGTGTAGCCACATGGTTAGTAAAACAGGAATGAAATGTTTATTATCTAGAGGCCAGGAATTCATATAATGAAAACACTCCTTTAAATCTGCATTAGCTGAAAAATGTTTTTCAATAACTTGTATGTATTTCTGTTTGCTTTATTTTATTTCCTTAGAGAAACATCTTAGTAAAATCGGTAAGTTCATTTTTTTCTCCAAATAGATTCCTTTTTCTTAAGTTGTTTGTTCTTTTATTATTCATGATTATGATTAAAGAGATATCAACTTGAAATATCAAATATAATGTATTGATAATAGTTTAGTATGTAGCTAATGAGAAATCATAAAGAAAATATTATTTAAAATATATCTTCTCTGAGGGTCAAATTCTCTCAGTACTGGAGGCACCAGGAAGTGGGGGACCAGGAACATTGTGTGCCCCAAATGTCTTTTTCCTTCATCTGACAAGTAAATAGTTTGGTCAGAGTTGAATCATTAGGGAGACTGTGGGTAATTTCATTTTGTGAGCAGTTGTTTGTCATTTCATTTAATGTTAAAAAGAAATTGAGGTGAGACTAAGTCTGATAAATTTCACCCCAATAGGTATTATGAAAAAGTTATACACGGTAGAAAATAGGAGTTCAAATAGACATGAAATCTCAGCCTTAAATTTAGTACTGGCAGTAGTGAGAAATAACACATAAGAGATGGAGAAAGGAAAATGTTTTTCTCTTGGTGTTGAAAACATTAAACCCATCAAAGACTCATCAAGTATATAATCACTGTGCAACTTTCACAAAACTCAGACAACCATATAACCAAGGAAAAATGCTCCTAATAATAATTTATCTTTATTTCTGTTTATTTTTAGAGAAACAAGATGCAGTAATTAGTAAGTGTCATACTCTTTCCTCCAGGAATGAAACCTTTTGTACAGATTTGTGGCCTCATGTAACCCTTCTGCCCATCTGAGCTGGCAGCAACAAGGGCCGGGTTCAGTATCCAGGGGTTCCGTTTCAATAACACAATGCATAACCGGCTCGAGCCCCCACCCAGTGACTTGGGATACTTACATACCACACCCCCCTGGGCGCCTCTAGGAGGCAATACTTCCCCTCTTGCAAGCACGGAGTCTGAGTGTAGCAAAATCCTTTTAATAAAGGAGGGAACAATGCGGCATCCCATTGGAGAAATACCACAAACAGGGTTATAACACAAACCATGAGCAAAAGACCCACCGAGTAAGTTTTGGCAGCGTCCTTTTCCCCGTAGGGTCTCAAGTCCAATCACCCCAAAGTCCAACAACCCAAAAGTCTCTGTCCCTGCTCAGTGCCACCCCAGAGTTCAAAAGTTTATCTGCAGAGTTTTACCCCCCCAGCATGGGTGGAAATGGGGGTGGAACACAGGGTGTTAACGGGCACCTTACATGGTCCGAGGCTGACTGCCCTGCCTCTCCATGGAGTTCGCATTCTGTGGGCTACTTCAACCATCCTGCAAACTGCTCTGCCAGCTGCTTAGCAATAGATCTGCAGGCTCCCCCACCAGTTAACACAGCACTCAGTGATTTCAGCTCTTAGTAGGGGAGCCCCAGTGCTGGTGCACCATTGGCCCAAAGTGAATTCAGCTCACCAGCTTCTAGCTCAATTTCTAATAAAATCAAAATTAGCTCTGCTATTCAACAGTGGAGAGAAAATGAGGTGTAATTGGTGTTCCAGGCCTTTAAAGGGGGCCCATACCATCAGGTACACATACCAGCCCCCAACCTCACTCCATTCACTGGTTTTTGGAACCCATGTCCCTTGTCTAGCGAGTGCTACTTAGTTGACGGTGAGACCCTCTGTCATAAAACAGGTTCATAGTCCCTCATTCACATAATCAGGGTAACAACACTTTATTCCTCCTGCCCCAATAACAGAGAAATTGAGGATCCCACAGCTGCCAAAGCAACCATCCCAGGTTGCCGTGGCCGTGTCAGGCGGGGTGAGTGTGCCTATGCAAACACGATCAGCCCCTGAAATTCTTTTCCACACTCGCCCTAATTCACCATCCGATGTCAGGGTAGAGCTCATCCTAACTCTGCTCTGCTCTGATGCTGCACCACTAACATGAATTAGAGCTGTGACTTTGATTTCAGTGGGTGTGGGAATGCACAAGCCATATCACTAAAAGAATAATGTTGATAATTTTAGAAATTGCTATTACATTCCTTGCACCCCTAAATCTCCCAGCAAAGTGAATGGGAATACGTAATATAGAAGGAACCAGAACTGGGCTCCGAGGGCTAGCTTTTTAATGATATTTGGAAATGGAACTCCCATTGAAATCAGTGGGAGGTAGGCCCCAAATACCTTTAAAAATCTGGTCCTAATCTCATAAGGAATTCAAAACTTTAGAACGATAAATCCTTGCAAATAATGTTATTTTTTGATACTTATCTGTAGTGTAGACACAAAATTATTCAACATGAATAAAATGTTTAATTAGTATCTAGATTCTAGGAATTGATATAATGAAGCACTCCTTTAAATTTGCATTAACTGAAAATATTCCAAATTTCCTTTTATGTATTTCTTTTTGCTCTATATAGTTATGTTTAGAGAAACATCTTTAAAATATTTAGCTCAATTTTTCTCTTAATTGAACCGCTTCTATGAATTAGTTTGCTGCCATTATTAGTATTAATTGTAAATAATTAATAGATGACATCAACTTGAAAGTCATATGAAATATCATAGATACTGAATTGATAACAATTCAGTATGTAGGTAACCGCAAATCATAAAGAAAACATAATTTAAAATGTATCTTCACGGAGGGTGAAATTCACCTAGTGTTGCAGTCAGCATCAAGTGGGAGACCAGAGGGATTATGTGCTCTGCCTCTAACACGCACACACATGCACAGATGTGACCAATCTCCTGGGCCCTTAATTTGCAGTCAGGAAAATCCATTTTAATCTACCTGGGTTAGCTTTGTTCTGGTCACACCACATGGCCCAGTGCCTTGGGTGGTAGCTCCCATTATTTTCAGCTATCTCACTACATGAAGGGGCTTAATTGCTCTTCCTGTTGAGCCTCAGAGGGTACGTCTACACTACAGCATAATTTCGAATTAACTAAAACCGGTTTTATAATACCGATGATATAAAGTCGATTTTATGCGTCCACACTAGGGCACATTAATTCGGCGTTGTGAGTACATGGTCCTAGGCTAGCATCGATTTCCAGAGCAGTGCACTGTGGGTAGCTACTGTAAAAGAATGAGGCCAATAATGTCGATTTGCGTCCACACTAACCCTAAATAGATATAGTAATATCGATTTTAGCGTTACTCCTCTCGTTGGGAAGGAGTACAGAAATCGATTTTAAGAGCCCTTAAAATCGATTTAAAGTGCATTGTAATGTGGACGAGTACAGCGTTAAATCGATTTAACGCTGTTTAAATCAATTTAACTGCGTAGTGTGGACCAGGCCAGAGAGGATGTTTGAGCACACCCACTGGCTTTTACAGGGGTTGTGATTCTCTTTGGATCAAAAGGACCCCCTCATGGCAGCCGTTAGCACTTCCAGCATCACATCAGCAATCTCTGAGAGAGGCTAATGGGGCGAGACTATAGGTGCTCTTCATTTCAATAGGTGGCAGAAATTGGGACTACAGAGGATGTTTTGCAAAAGATCTACAGTGAAATACAGAGAAAAATGACGACAGAGAGCAAGACCATGTGGCTTTATGGACAGCCCTGTTCTCCTCATTATAATGATATTCTTTGTTCAGTGGCAAAGAAAATGACTCTCTGATGTTCTGTACTGTTGTCATATGACACGTATGAGGGCATCAAAGAAATGGGAGCGATGTACCAGTGTAGACAAGGCCTTAGATCAAGGGGAGTATAGTAGCTACTGAAGGATTTCAGAGGTTCTCTCTGTCCTACCCATGCGCTGGAAAGGGACTCCCAGACCTCTGTAGTTTCCCTGCTCATCGCTGGGATAAATGGGTTTGTGAGGGATAGGCTGCATAATGGGAGGCTGGGGCTAATGCCCATAGGTGCCAACTCCGTGCACCCACCAGCTGCCCCCCTATTAGCTTCCCGCTACCCACCCAGCATCTTCTGCCCGCTGGCGGGCCCTGCCGATCAGTGCCTTCCCCTCCCTCCCCGCACCTCCTGCCCTCCACAGTCAGCTGTTTTGCAGCATGCGGGAGGCTGAGAAGGAAGGGGGAGGACCAAGGATGTGGCATGCTCAGGGGAAGGGGTGGAGTGGGGGTGGGAAGGGCGGGATGTGGGTAGGGCCATGGGGGAAGAGGTGGAGTGGGGGTGGGGCCTGGGGCAGAGCCGAGGGTCAAACACCCCACAGCACTTTGGAAAGTCAGCACCTGTGCTAATTCCATCCTCTAAAGAAAGCGTGTAATTAGTGTATATTTCTTTCTGTATTACTTAGGTGACCTTCAAAGAGAACTTGGTAAGTTTTTCTTTAAAGCAGCTTTTTCCATGGTATTGAATATCTATCTATCTATCTATTCCCATCCAACCCATCTATCTATCTATCTATCTATCTATCTATCTATCTCCATCCCACCTCTCTATCTATCTATCTACCCCCATCCACCCCCTCTATCTATCTATATATCCATCCCCATCCAGTCCCTCTATCTATCTACCCCCATCCACCCCCTCTATCTATCTATCTAGTCCCATACTAGGGGCGGCTCCAGGCCCCAGCATGCCAAGCGCATGCTTGGGGTGGCATGCCATGGGGGGCGCTCTGCCGGTCGCCGGGAGGGCAGCAGGCGGCTCTGGTGGACCTCCCGCAGGTGTGCCTGCGGGAGGTCCACCAGAGCCGCGGGACCAGCGGACCCTCCACAGGCACGTCTGCGAGAGGTCCACCAGAGCTGTGGGACCGGTGACCGGCAGAGCACCCTCCATGGCGTGCTGCCGTGCTTGGAGCGGTGAAATGGCTAGAGCTGCCCCTGCCCTCTCTCCAGTGTAGTTGTTGTCACGTGGGTATCAGGATGCTAAAGAGACAAGGTGAGTGAGGTCATATCTTTTTAAAAGATATTATCTCACCTACCTTGTCTGTCTGTCTATCTATCTATCATCAGTTTTATACTGTTGCTGATCACTGTGCTATCTGAAGATATTGTAGAGAAATTCAATGCAAATAACAAAGTCCCTGAACAACTTCTGGGAGTCTCTGACTCTTCTCCTTTTGATAGTAAAAACTCCGCTTGGAGTAGAGGTTTTGCTTTTTTTGTTTGGTTAGCAGAAGGTGTATCAGAGTTGTGAGTTTCATTCTTGCTGTGGTGGAAAGGCATTTTGGAACAGGAAGGTTCTGCAGCAATTCCTAGAAGTGGCCAGATTCTCACTTCTCCTGATCTCCTCTGGAAGTTTGTCCCAGAACCAGGCCCCTCTGACCATGAATGCTTCATCTCCAGCTGTCATGCACATTGTCCTGGGATTTGTGATCTGCACCGGCTCAGAGGAGCATAGCTGTGGCAGAGATTCTAACGGAGAAGTTTGGTCATTAATGTAGCTGGGGCTGGATTCTTTAATTGATTTGCTGCTTAGGACCAAGGTCTTAAACTGGCATGGCATCAGAAGGTGACTTTAATCCAGGCTGGAGGTGGCAGAGGCCAGGATCACTGTGGCCAAATCGTTGTCCGTGGGAAGATGCAGAGCTTCCTAGTAAGCTGGTGTCTTTAGTTGCTGACACTATCTGGTCACCTAAGCATAATGAGGGGTCAGATAGGACCCTGAGGCTTTGCACCTCTTTGGTGAATGGGGGTTGTAGAAATTCAATGGAGTGAAGGGGGCAGTGTCTCATCTAGTTCTTCAATATGGTTCCCTCTTTTTGACCAGAATCACTTTGGGTCTTGCCTGGGTTCAGCGTAAGCTGCTGCTCTTCATCCCAGAGCCTTGATATGGTTGCGTTTGCTCACCTGAGTTCTCATCCCTCTCTCTGTGTTTTGTTTCAGACTGGAGAAGGATCATAGTCTGTCCAGGTAATTACAGCTCATATGGAATCAATATCCAAAGCTCCCCTTCCGGAGATTTCCCATCCTCTTTTCTCATGCAGTTAACATTTTGCATAGCTCTTCGGGGCAGGGATGGCTCTATATTTAGGTGAAAAGACGCAAAGGCCTGTGTGGCCAACAGTGCTGGGCATGGGCCCTGAGAGGAATGATACTTTTTCCAGGGGGCTGCAGCTGAGGTTGGCACCAACAATGCAATCATCAATCGTATCGCTGATGTTCAACGGGGAAGTGTGAGAGAGACGGGTGGGGTTGGGGGTGAGGGAAGGGAGGAGATGAAGAATGTTGCTAAGAAGCTAGAAGATTTCTTTACATCAGATACTATCAGAGACTGAGGTATTAGCAGAAGAAAGTGATATTATAAAGTAAAAATTCACCAGCTGCATATGGCACATCCAAGAGTTCTGAAGGAGATTAGGTGTTTGAAGAGATGTATTGGAGAACTGTAGGGTAGCAAACATGGTACCTATATTTTAAAAGGAACCTAGGGGTGCTCCAGAAAATGACATACCAGGAGGTTTTACAACTGTACCTGGTAAATCATTACAAATGATAATTAAGAAGAGAATCACAAAACACCCAGGAGATCATGTGGCTAGAGGTCGGGGTGGGGAACAGGGGAACGAAAGGGGGCAGGAGTCCTGGGGGCGCAATCAGAAAGGAGGAGGGGTTGGATGGAACAGCAAGGGGCAGTTAGGGAATAGAAAGAAGGGATGGTTGGATGGGGCAGGGGTCCCGGGGGGGGAGGCTGTCAAGAATTAGAGGACAGGTTGGATGGGGCAGAGGAGGTT
Organism: Gopherus flavomarginatus; assembly: GCF_025201925.1. Classification (NCBI taxonomy): domain Eukaryota; kingdom Metazoa; phylum Chordata; order Testudines; family Testudinidae; genus Gopherus; species Gopherus flavomarginatus. The sequence continues at coordinate 1,450,316 of NC_066639.1, read as the reverse complement.
TGGGGGCAGTCAGGGGACAGGGAGTGGGGGTGTGTGTATGGGGCAGGGGTCCCAGAGTGACCGTCAGGGAACAGCGAGGGTTGGATGGGGCAGGAGTCCTGGTGGGAGGCAGATAGGAGGTGGGGGCCAGACCACAACTCTCTCTCCTAACCGGCTCTCCATACAATTTACGTAACCTGATGTGGCCTTCAGACCAAAAAGTCTGCCAACCCCTGTACTGGGTCCAGTGTTGTTTAATTTATTTATTAATGATCGTGGAGTCCAGAGATATGAGCAGTGTAATTGGATGATAAAACTATTGTAATGATGAGCCTCTACGTGGCGCCATCTGTAACATAACTTACCTGAACTGATAACAGCCAAGCTAGTGGTGCATTAAAGTGACTTTTCAGCGGAGACCTGCTGTTAGCTAAGTCGACCCAGAAACATTGCTCAGGGTATGTCTACGCTACCCGCCGAATCGGCGGGCAGTGATCGACCCAGCCAGGATTGATTTATTACATCTAAACGCGATAGTGACGAAGTGGCAATGCTCTTAATGTTTGCTCTGATTACTATGTTGGTGCCTCAGTGTCCCCTCTGCAGTTCTTAATATCTCGGTGGGGGGATCAGGGGGTGTGATTGCTGCGGAGGAAGGGGCCAGTGCCCCTAAATGCCTGGCACTCTGTCTCCTAGCAACTAATGGCCTGGGCCCCTCCTCTGCAAAAGTGCCAACTGAAGGTGTTGGAGACAAAGAGGTCAGGTGGCCTCCTGGTCCGAGAAAGAGACAAAACCCAGAGGAGGAGGGGCTGGAGGGGGGGTTTCAGTTTGGAAGCTGGCTGGAAAATAGAGAGGGGTGCCCAAATGGCACTTGGGCATCCCAACGGGGCTGTGGCCTCCCTGGGGGCCCCAGACGGACCTAACTAAAGGGGGTCCTGCTGTCTGTGCCTGCAAGACCTGTCTTGGACTGTGTTCCTGTTGTCCAAATAAACCTTCTGCTTTACTGACTGGCTGAGAGTCACGGTGCCCCACCCAGTGCAGACCAGGGCCTGTTAGGTATGAACAGCCCTGAGCAATGTTCTTAAGATGAACTAACTGGCAGCGTATACAGCACTAGATCAATGGAAGAATTCTTCCATTGACCGTGGACCAACTTTTGGAGAGTTGGATTAACTACAGTGAAGGGAAAGCCTCTCCAGAGTGAGCATATAAACAATGTTTCAAGTGCAGACTAGCCCTTAAGAGAAGACACCTCTTGTCCCTCTCTCCATGATGGAAGCACTGGACCCTCACTGCATCTCATAAAGGGTATCGAAGAAGAAAAGGGGGCACAGAGAATGACAAGGAGAATCAGTATGAGGAGAGATGGAAAAGACTGGCAATTTTTACCTTTTAAAGGAGACAAGTGAGAGGGGACATGGTAAATGTATAGAATATTACACAAAACCCTTGAACAGAAAATGATTTAGGTTACAATGTGTCAGATATTTGATAGCTAGAAAATAGCAGTTTTATCCTTGCCTTTACAATCTTAATTCTCACCCCTAGTGCCTCCATCCAGTGCAGTGAAAGAATGAGGCAAGTGTGTGATCATGTAATTGGAGAGTGTATCATAAGACGCACACACACACAAGGGGGACTGGTTAATGATCCAACCCCCAAAACACATTATCTTGCCAGAGAACACACGAGAGGGATAGGGAGAGTGGAGAAAGGCGTTCCACAGGCACAGACACTGGGAACTGGTGGGAATAATTTCTGTTATTCCCGCTCCTCCAGCAGGTCTGGTTCTGCGGTGCTGCCTGTGGTCTTTGCAGTCAAGGTGTGATGGGGCTGAGACTGCATCAGGGTGAGCCAAAGGGGGGTGTGAGATGTGTGTGTCTGCTAGTTAGTCTATCTATTGGACTTAGTCTGCTAAGTGCCTTTGGAAAATGGAGCTTAGGCACTTTGGATTTTGAAAATCATACCCAAAGCCAACAAGTTCATCTCAGTCTCTGCCTTTGGTTAAGGATGGTGACTCCTAACCCCAACAGACTGCCTGCAGGGACAAAAACTTGCTACACTAGGCAACTCTGGAGGGGAAATGTCCCATCTCCTCCCATGCCCCAGCTGCCCTCTGGCCTTCATATCATATTCAGAGGAGCCAAAAGAAAATACTTTTCTCCTACCTCCTTTCAAAATGCCCCTTCCGGCCCCAGGCCTGCTTCCATGGAATTCAAGGGGAGATTGGCCAGTGAGATGATTGGCAACAGAACCAGGTCTTCGTTAGCAGGCTGGCAGCGTCACATCAGAAGGGAACGTCTAATTTATAATTATGAACAATTGTGTAGGCAATAGCTATTCTGATCATAAGAAAGTCTGGTAAAAGTGTAGCCACTGACAGAGAAATGTTCACACATTGCATACTGGGTGTTATTGCTATTTTATTCATTTATATAATTAATGTTGCCATTCACACGTTCATGAAATACAGTACGTGTCCTGACTGCCGGGAATGGCATGGCCCCACCCCTGGCCAGCTTCACCTCTGCTGTGACCACACCCCTGTTGGTGTGACAGTATGGGCGAGGTCACACTGCCGGGGGGACACCATTTTTAAGAGAGTGAGGGGGCCTTCAGCACTGAACAAAACCACATCTGGTTTTGACTCAGTGCTAGATAGGGGACAAACCTCTCAAAAAGACGCCGATCCATTTTAATTCCGGACAAGTGACCTCTCAACAACACTGAATTCTGTTCATACGCGTGTTCAGATGAGCCCTCATCTCTTATTTCAGGTCTGGGAAGAACCATGCCACCCGTAGAAGAAGGTAACTAAAGTTCAGATTCTATCAATGTCCAAATCTCACCTCCAGGTAGAACACGTTGCTTCTTGTCCCTGGCTGTGGCCATGGGAGGGGACTTTAGCGTTCAGGGCAGAGCTCCCAAGCAGGGCCAGCCTTAGGGGTGGACGAGGACAGCCACTGTTAAGGTCAGCCAGGCCTTGGCGGGTGCTCGTATCTTCCACCTGACCTGCTTAGAGCCAGCTGGGCAGCCAGGCAACATCCTGCATTTCACAATAACCTGTGAGGGGAGGGAGGTTGTGTAGACGTGTCCTGACATACAGCAACAAATCCAGCCAATATTGTATCTACTTCTCCTGTCCCTCCTTCACCTTCATGTGCAGTGCCACCCGCAGAGCTTCCTGGCACACCATCGAGCCGGGCTGCACAGCCACTGTTCTTTTCCCTGCCCCCATGAGTGTCCCAGTAGTTGCTGAAATGATCCCGTCTGAGGGCGGGCAGGGACTGTCCCTCTGTTACACCCCTGCTTCCATCACAGACAGAAAGAGCAGAGCGCTCACCACACACCGGTGACCTCCTGGCTTGAGCTCGGAGAGCGGGGATCTCCAGCGACCACAGCAGTTTCTGGAGTTTCTCTTCTCCTCCGTCCAAGCACCATGATTTGGTTGTTCTCCTTTCTCTGTTCCTCAAGGCACCACCCTAACCACCCTGCTTTAAGCACAGCCCTCCTCTTTTCGTCAGTCAGGTACTGCCTCCTCCATCCTTCACAGCTCCACCTTTTTTCTCCTTATTTCTACTGTGAGACTCCGCTCGTTTATGCAACTCCCAATTAGCATAGAGATTCCTTCCTTTTGGGCCCAGGGACTCCAGAAATTGTGCCTGTTTCTGATCAGTAAAACCTGGGAAATGCATCTTGGTACCATATGGACTTTTCTCCTCTGAGATTCCAATGCCTCAGAGATGAGGCGTGTTGGAGCGGGAACGGTTCTGTGGAAAGGCGCCTACTGGAATGAGAGAGTGGGGCATAAGGGACACAATGAGGTTTAAGATGGGAACTAGAAACTGCAAGGGGAGGTGAGTTGTACCAATGAGCATGGCACCTGAGTCTCTAGTCCCCTCCCTGGGGAAAGGGGAGCCGGAGATGAAAGACCCTGAGTCTCAGTCCTGGCCCAACTGATCCTTTTTCACAGCGGCTGGCCCATCTCTTCCAGGGCCGTGACTCTGCTGAGATCTCAGAGCTGCTCCCTCTTCAGAGCTGGGTAAATCCTGGAGGAAAGACGGTGGTGGATTAGCCACTGGGCCTACAGTGCCCATGCCCAGGGGCCCCAGCCAAATGGGGGCCCCTGGAAAAAATCTGCTGCTGGGTGGTGGAAGCCCAGAGCCCCAGCTGCCTGGTGGACAGGCAGGGTGGGGAAAGCCCCCGCACCCCGACCCCACTGCAGAAGCCGGGGGCAGGGAAAGACCCATGCCCCCGGACCACATCCCTGGCAGAGTCAGGGGGTGCCAGGAGAAGCTCCCACCACCCTCTGACCCTGTCCCCAGCAGAAGCACCAGGAGGGGCGAGAAAAGCCCCAGTGCCCCCAACCGTGGCTCCCCGCCAAAGCGCCGGGGCTGGCGGGAGAAGCCCAAGTGCGTGGACACCCATGGTGGCCCCAGGACTGGAGGAGGTCTTGCTACCTATCACGGCCTCAGGACTAGGGGAGCCTGGGGCCGTGGCAGGGGGACAGAGCTTCTCCAGTCTTGGGGCTGCTGTGGGGCAGGGGGCAAAAAATAGCAAATGGGTTGGGGGGCTGCAGTGGGGGGCAGATCCTGGGTGGAACAGGGAAGGGGCAGAAATGAGCGGAGCCACAAGCAGAATGGGCAGAACGGAGAAGGAGCTGCAAGTGGAAGGTCTGGTGAGGGGGCCCGCACTTCCTCTGGCTCAGGGCCCCAGGAAACCTTAGTCCACCTCCGAGGAAGGCGATTCCCTGAGCCACTTGCCAACTGAGGCAGATTCTGTCACTGGCAGGATCGAACCCTCCTCCAGGGCTGAGCTCTGCCTCTAACCCTCTGAATGTCTCTCTCCTCAGCCAATGTGAGTCTGGACCCAGACACGGCTCATCCTCGGCTCGTCCTGTCGGAGGATCGGAAACACGTGAAATGGGAAGACGCACGGCAGGAACTGCCTGACAGTCTTGAGGAATTTGACCCTGATCCCTCGGTGCTGGGCTGTGAAGGATTCACCTCAGGGAGACATTGCTGGGAGGTGGAGGTGGAGGAAGGAGGATCCTGGGCTGTGGGGGTGGCCAGGGAGTCTGTGAGCAGAAAGGAAGGGAGCAGCCTTAACCCTGAGGGTGGGATCTGGGCTGTGCAGCGGTGCTGGTGGGGTCAGTTCCAGGCTCTCACCTCCCCTGCTGTGACCCCTCTGCCCCTGACCTGGGTCCCCAGCAGGATCCGGGTTTGTCTGGACTGTGAACGGGGGCAGGTGACATTTTTCGATGCTGGGAATGAGGCCCCGGTCTTCACTTTCCCGCCGGCCTCTGTCACTGGGGAGAGATTTCAACCCTGGCTTTGTGTGGGGGATCAGAAACCCAGCTCAGATTGTATCCCTGAGACATGGCGGGGGCCGGGGGGGGGACATACCCAGTGGTGAGCTGGGGCCGGTTCCCACAGCTCCAAGAACCGGTTGCTAAAATTAGACCTCCGTGGAGAACCGGTGGTTAAAGGGCCAGGGGGTGGGCGAAAAACTCCAGTCCGCGGGCCGGACCATCCCATTGCTCTCGGGATTCCCAGCTGGGGAGGCTGAGGCTCCCCTGGCCCTTCGCCCACTTCCCCCCAGCTGCAGCGTGGCCAGCCGCCCGCACCAGCTGGGCAGCTCAGCTGAGCTTGGAAGTCGTCCTGCTGCTGCTTTTTGAGCAGCTCTGCAAGGTGTGTGTGTGGGGGGTCCTGCTGCAAGCTCCAGGGCTGGCCAGAGGGGAGGGGGCAAGTGGGGCAATTGGCCCGGGCCCTGCAGGGGCCCCTGGCCCCACGAGGATGTCTTCCCCAGGCTCTCCCCTGCTACCCACACCCCAAAGAGCTGCAGCATGGCCAGCAGCTGGGCAGCTCAGCTGAGCTCTGGGCTGCCGGCAAGGTAAGGGGGCTGCAAGCTCCAGGGCAGTGGGGGGAGGGGGGAAGTGGGGCAATTTGCCCCAGGCCCCTGGCCCCACGAGGATGTCTCCCCCCAACCCCCCTGCAGAGCTGCAGCATGGCCAGCAGCTAGGCAGCTCAGCTGAGCTCCTGAGTTGTCCTGCTGCTTTGAGCTGCTGGCTAGGTAAGCGGGGAGGGGGCTGCAAGCTCTAGGGTTACTGGGGGGGGCAAGTGGGGCAATTTGCCCCAGGCCCTGCAGGGCCCCCCCCATGGGTATGTCTCCCCCTATCCCGGCCTCCCCTCTGCTCCTCCCCTTAAATAAGAACTTTTTATAGGGAACCGGTTGTTAAGATTTTGGCAGCTCATCACTGGACATATCCCCTGGGGACCCTGAAATCAGCCTCTGACACCCTAGTTTCTACGCCCCTGGAGGACTGTCATCTGCCCAGCTCTCTGCCTTTTATCTCTGTGACCCTGGAAACTCCTTCCCCTCCCTCCCTTCAGCAGCAGGGGCTTGAATTTCTAGTTGAATTTCTGAACATGCCAGATCCCACCGCAATGCCTTCCCAGCCTCAGTGATCTTCAGTACCATCTCTGTCGGCAACGTCTGGGTCATTTCAGTACCAGTCAAATGTCCAGTGGCAGAACACACTCTCTGAGCATGAGTCTGATTATTTACTACTTGGGTAACTGCGACATTATTGATATAAACTGGGACCATGTAGAACATGGGTTGCAACCAAGGTCCTGTAGTGGCACCAGATCCTAGGTTAAGGGGGTCAGATAAGGTGTCCAAGACCAGGTTCTGGGTTGCTGGTTAGGATGATGCTGTCTGTATGTCTGTATCATTTTGTAGTTGAAGTTATAAGTATTGGCTGTATACTGTCTGTATTTCAATTTGGTGCTGCAGTTCTGGGAAACACCCCAGACAAGTGTTAGCTCTGCTTAGCCTGCTTGATGGCCCATTAAGGACCATCAGCTACACAACTGACCCACTGAGAGGAGGCAGATATGTCTTGTAACTCAGCAAAGTATGCAGGGACTTGCCCATGTGACTCCGGACTCCATTTTGCTGTAATTTTCCACAGTAAGAACAAAGAGGTTCTTACACCTGGAAAAGAGACTATATAAGGCTGATGCCTCATCTCCATCATGTTTTCAATCCTGCTTCCTACCTCTGGAGGGACTTTGCTACAAACTGAAGCTCTACACAAAGGACTGAGGACCCATCCCAGCGGGGGATGTTCTCCAGAGACTTGATTTGAACCTGCAGTTTACTCCATCACTGCTACAAGCCTGAACTAAGAACTTTGCCATTTCTGTATGTAATTGATTCCATGTCACCAATTCTAGCTCTCAGCTCTATCTTTTTCCTTTTATGAATAAACCTTTAGATTTTAGATTCTAAAGGACTGGCAACAGCGTCATTTGTGGGTACGATCTGATGTGTATATTGACCTGGGTCTGGGGTTTGGTCCTTTGGGATTGAGATAACCTTTTTCTTTTATTGGGTTGTTTGGTTTTCATAACCATTCATCCCCAGGACGAGTGCACTGGTGAGGATACTGGGAGACTGGAGTGTCTAAGGGAATTTCTTGTGTGACTTGTGGTTAACCAGTGGGGTGAAACCAAAGTCCTCTCTGTCTGGCTGGCTTGGTTTGCCTTAGAGGTGGAAAAACCCCCAGCCTTGGGCTGTAACTGCCCTGTTTAAGTGATTTGTCCTGAATTGGCACTCTCAGTTGGGTCCCGCCAGAACCGCATCGTCACATGGGGGCAGGGCTGGACTGGCAGGGGCTGTGGGTCAGGAGTGAGGGGCACCGGCAGAGCAGGATGGGGGGGCAGGGCTGGCCTGGCAGGGGCTGCCGGTCGGGAGTGAGGGGCACCAGCAGAGCTTGGGGGGGGCAGGGCTGGACTAGCAGGGGCTGCAGGTTGGGAGTGAGGGGCACTGGCAGAGCAGCAGGGCCAGGGCTGTGCTGGCAGGGGCTGCGGGTTGGGAGTGAGGGGACCATCAAAACTGAGGGGGGGCAGCGATGTGCTGGCAGGGGCTATGGGGGAGCCCGGCGCTGGGAGGGCAGGGGCTGGTAGTCAGGAGTAAGGGACACCGGCAGAACTGCGGGGGGGGGCACGGTTGGGCTGGCAGGGGCTGCAGGTCAGGAGTGAGGGGCACCGGCAGAGCTGGGGGGGCAGGGCTGGGCTGGCAGGGGCTGCAGGTCGGGAGTGAGGGGCACCGGCAAAGCTGGAGGGGCAGGGCTGGACTGGAAGGGGCTGCGCGTCGGGAGTGAGGGGCACCACAGAGTTGGGGGGGAGCCCAGGGCTGGACTAGCAGGGGCTGCAGATCGGGAGTGAGGGGCACCAGCAGAGCAGGGGGACGCAGGGCTGGGCTGGCAGGGGCTGCGAGTTGGGAGTGAGGGGCACCAGTAGAGCTGGGGGGGGCACGGCTGGGCTGGCAGGGGCCGTGGGTCAAGAATGAGGGGCGCCATCAGGGCTGGGGTGGGGCAGGGCTGGGCTAGCAGGGGCTGCAGGTTGGGAGTGAGGGGCACCATCAAAGCTGAGGGGGGGCAGGGGCTACGGGTCGGGAGTGAGGGGCACCGGCAGAGCTGGGGGTGGCAGGGCTGGGCTAGTAGGGGCTGTGGGTCGGGAGTGAGGAGCACCAGGAGAGCTCAGGGGGGGCAGGGCTGGGCTGGCAGGGGCTGCAGGTGGGGAGTGGGGACATGATCAGAGCTGGGGGGGGCCAGGGCTGTGCCGGCAGGGGCTGCAGGTCAGGAGTGAGGGGCACCGGCAAAGCTGGGGGGAGCAGGGCTGGACTGGAAGGGGCTGTGGGTCAGGAGTGAGGGGCACCACAGAGTTGGAGGGGAGCCCAGGGCTGGACTAGCAGGGGCTGCAGGTCAGGAGTGAGGGGCACCGGGAGAGCTCGGGGGGCCGGGCTGGGCCAGCAGGGGCTGCGGGTCGGGAGTGAGGGGCACGATCAGAGGTGCGGGGGGCATGGGTGGACTAGCAGGGGCTGCAGGTCAGGAGTGAGGGGCACTATCAAAGCTGGGGAGGGGGCAGGGCTGGGCTAGCAGGGGCTGCGGGTTGGGAGTGAGGGGCACTGGCAGTGGTGGGGGAGCCAGGGGGTTGCAGGTGGGGAGTGAGGGGCACCAGCAGAGCTGGAGGGAGCCCAGGGGGATCCGTGGCAGTTCAGGATGGTGGAGTACAGGTGGATCTGGGGCAGGGCGGGATGGCGGAGCTCAGGGGGAACTGGGGCAGGGCAGGATGGGGGCCCAAAGGGATATTGGACAGGCTGGGCTGGGGGGGGGGGCCAGGGGGATATCGGGCAGGTCGGGCTGGCGGGGCTCTGGGGGCTCTGGGTCAGGGCAGGATGAGGGGTCCAGGGGGATGTGGGGCAGGCCGGGCTGGCGGGGCCAAGGGGGATCTGGGGCAGGGTGGGATGGCTGGGCCCAGGGGGATCTGCCGCAGGGCAGGATGGGGGGTCCAGGGGGATATCGGGCAGGCCGGGCTGGGGGGGGCCAGGGGGATGTGGGGCAGGGCAGGATGGGGGGTCCAGGGGGATATCAGGCAGGCCGGGCTGGGGGGGCCCAGGGGGATGTGGGGCAGGGCAGGATGGAGGGTCCAGGGGGATATCGGGCAGGCCGGGCTGGGGGGGTGCAGGGGGATGTGGGGCAGGCCGGGCTGCGGGCGCCCAGGGGGATGTGGGGCAGGGCAGGATGGGGGGTCCAGGGGGATATCAGGCAGGCCGGGCTGGTGGGGCCCAGGGGGATCCGGGGCAGGGCAGGATGGGGGGTCCAGGGGGATATCAGGCAGGCCGGGCTGGTGGGGCCCAGGGGGATGTGGGGCAGGGCAGGATGGGGGATCCAGGGGGTATAAGGCAGGCCGGGCTGGTGGGGCCCAGGGGGATGTGGGGCAGGGCAGGATGGGGGATCCAGGGGGATATCGGGCAGGCCGGGCTGGTGGGGCCCAGGGGGATCCCATTCACCCTGCACCGTCCACCAGTGCTCACGGGCTCGCAGCTTTGACCCCTCCCCTAGTCCTGGGACAGGCCCAGATCTGGCCCTAACGGGGCTGCTCACGACCCCGCCAGCCTGGACCGGCCCCACCTCATCCCACCCCCCTCTACTTCGGGTCCCCTGCATCTCCCCCCAGTCTCTTCCCTGCCAGTGTCTCCAGGGGCCCCTCGCCCCACAGCAGGGTCCCCAGCTCGCCCTTGTGCCAGGGGCCGTGTGCACCTCTGGTCCCACTTTGCCCCACGCCCGGGGGTGCTGCCTCCCTGGGGGGCCAGAGCCGTGAGCCACCCCCTGCCCTTACCGGGAAGGTCTGCGCCAACCGGGGGCAGTTCTCCAGCTCCGCCAGGCCCGGGCGATGCAAACCCTCCCCTCCCGGGAGCTGGGACCCGAATCCAGAGCCGGCCAGGGGGAGCCGGGACCTGACCCCAGAGCCGGCTGGGGGGAGCTGGGAGTGACCCCAGAGCCGGCCGGGGGGAGCCTGAAGCGAGCCCAGAGCCGGCCGGGGGGAGCCTGAAGCGAGCCCAGAGCCGGCCGGGAGGACCCGGGACCCGACCCCAGAGCTGGCCGGGGGGACCCTGGAGTGACCCCAGAGCCGGCCGGGGGAGCTGGGACCCGACCCCAGAGCTGGCTGGGGGACCCGGGAGCCAGCGGTGGGGCCCCGTTCCCGGCTAAGGACGTCTCCCACCCGTAGCCTGTGCCGAGCCGTCCGGGAGCCTCCGCCCAGAGCCCAAGCTGAGCTTTGTATCCTTGGGGCAGGATCGGGGGGGGTCAGTCCCCTGGTGCCCCCCCCAGGGTCCGCACCCTAAACAGCCCCCCCCGCGGGGTTCGGTTCGTCCCGGCGCTTTCCCCTGGGACTGGAGCGTCGGGCTCAGCGCGGACAATGGGCCCCTTGAGGGCCCGAAAATGCCCCCGGCCCCAGAGCAGCAAGAAAACAACCCCCAGTGACAGCTTCTGCCCCCCCCGCGTGACAATCTTCCCCCCACGCCCTGCCCCGACACCCCCGGGATGTGGGGGGAGAGGGCTCCGGCTGAGGGGCTCAGGGCCAGCTGGGGGGCCGGGCACCCGGGGGTGGGAACGGGGCGCCAGGCTGGGAAAGCCCCCCAACCCCCAGGCTGCCTGCCTGCGGGATGGGGGGAGGCGCTGCCTGGCCCTGCGGCCAGCGTGGAGCGGAGCCAGGGGACCTCATTCACAGACCGGCGTGGGGGGGGTGAACTTCGGCCCGTGGGACCCTCCTGTCCAGCCCCTCCGAGCGCCCAGCTGGGGAGAGCGAGTGTCCCCCGGCCCCCCGCAAAGAGCCCCTGGAGCCCCCTCGTTCCCCTGGCCCCCGCACAGAGCCCCCAGAGCCCCCCTGCTCCCCCAGCCCCCCGCACAGAGCCCCTGGAGCCCCCTCGTTCCCCTGGCCCCCCGCACAGAGCCCCCAGAGCCCCCCTGATCCCCCGCACAGAGCCCCCAGAGCCCCCCTGCTCCCCCAGCCCCCCGCACAGAGCCCCTGGAGGCCCCCTGCTCCCCCGGCCCCCCTGCTCCCCCAGCCCCCCGCACAGAGCCCCTGGAGCCCCCCCTGCTCCCCCGGCCCCCCGCACAGAGCCCCCGGAGCCCCCTCTGCTTCCCCAGCCCCCCGCACGGAGCCCCCAGAGCCCCCCTGCTCCCCTGGCCCCCCGCACAGAGCCCCCAGAGCTCCCCTGCTCCCCCGGCACAGAGCCCCCGGAGCCCCCTCTGCTTCCCCGGCCCCCCGCAAAGAGCCCCTGGAGCCCCCCTGCTCCCCTGGCCCCCCGCTCAGAGCCCCCGGAGCTCCCCCTGCTCCTTTGGCCCCCTGCTCTGCCCCATCCTCCCCCCATCCTCAGCGCCCTCCCACCCTCCTCCTCTCCCCCGCTGAGCTCCCACACCCAGACACCCCTGTACTGAGCTCCCCCCACCCAGACACCCCACTGCCCCATCCACCCCCCAACGAGCCCCTGTGCGTCCAGATCCCCAGCTGAGCCACCAGCCCCCCCGACTGCTCCACCCCGAACCCTCCTACCCCCACCTGGACACCCCCCCTCACTGTGTCAGGGTCGAGTCCCTGTCCCGGGAAGGGAGGGGGGAGGCTGCAGGGGGTTGTCCCACCACCATGCGGCCAGTGGCCTGGGCTCCCCCCCGCGCGGCTGGAGCCTCCACGTCCATTTATTGACAAATAACAGTGGCAGAGATTTCAAACAGTGCCCAGCGCTCGTCATGTTGGGGTGCTGGGTCCCCTCATGACATTGGGGTGCTGGGCAGTTGGGGGGGCTGGGGGGTGTGTGGCAGAGCTCGCTGGCAGTGTAGTGTGTGGCTGGTGGCTGCGGGATTATGAGAGGTGCCCTCGTGTGGGGCTGCCCGGACCGAGGCTGTGCCACCCCCCGCGTCCCCCCGCTCTGGGGATCGACCCCTCCCACCATGCCCCATTCCCCACCAATACGTCTGGTGCCGGGCCCGCAAAAGGTTAATCGGGCCCTGTCCTCGCCCCCTCGTGCTCGGAGCTGCACGGCCAGCGGGATGTGAGGGAGATGGATGGGGAGGGGGCCATACGGGGGGGCGAAGGGGGGGTTGAGGGCTGGCTGGACGGCGGGACAGGAGCAGAGCTGCAGGGACGGACGGTGACCTCGCAGGCGGGAAGCGGGACGGGATCCGCTCCTGGCCCCCGGCCCCCGGCCCCGTCGTCTCCGGCCCCCGTCGGCCTCGGCCCCCGTCTCTCCCAGCCCCCGGCCCCGTCGTCCCTCCACTGCCTGTGTCCTGGGCGCACCCCTGGGCGTGACGCGGTCCTGGGCACAGCCAAGCGGGCGAGCCCCCGGGGGCTGAGCCAGCCACGCCCGAGCCTGCCCCGGATCTGCCCCCCCTGGGGCGGCAAGGGGAGTCCTGGCCCCTAATCGCTGCCCAAGCGGCTGCTGAGCCCAGAGCCCGAGGTCCCCTGCCTGCGCCCGGCCTCCCCCCCGAATTGCTGGGGGCCCAGCCTGGCTGGGTGGGGGCGAGGTCCCAGCGGGGGCCGGTCTCTCACCCCGCTGCATTGGGAGTCTCCCCACTGCGGTGAGCGGCGCTTTCTCTGCTCCCCGCGGCCCCTCCCCAGAGCCGGGCCTGGGGTCTCTGCTCTCCGGGGGACGCTGCTTCGGCTCCGGGCAGGCGCTCGGCGGGGCGAGGGCTGCAACTCGGAGCTTCCTGTAGCAGAAATGTCAGGAAAATCAGCCTTGGCCCCTTCCTTAGCGCCGCGTGACACCCAGCCCACGCCCACACACGGGGATTAGGGGTGGGTGGGCGTCCGGGTGCAGCACCCCCTGCTGGCCAGGTGGGGCAGTGCATGGGGAATATCGCTCCTGGGGGGCACTGCCCCCTGGTGACCAGCTGGGGCAGAGCCCTATGTGTGTCCCCCCCAACACTGAGATAGTGACCCCTGCTGGCCAGGAGCAGGAGTGCCCTGTAGGTGCCACCTTGTAGGAGCAGTGACCCCTGCTGGCCAGGCGCGGCAATGCCTGCCATGCATCCCCCCTCCCAGCACTGCTGCAGCGACCCCTGCTGGCCATGGAGGGCAGCTGCCTATGTGACCCCACCCCTAGCGCTGGCGGATGGGTCGGTGGGGCAGGGCCCTGTATGTGTATCGGCCCCCAGGGCGGTTCCCTCTGCGTCTCCCACTCTCATCCAGGTGACTGGTGCTGCCCGGCTGGGGCAGTGCCTTGTGTGTATTTACTCCCCCCAGCCCCTGCACTGGGCCCGTGGCCACTGGTAGCCAGAGGAGTCGGTGCCTGCGGTGCGTTTTCCCCTCCCACAAGGTAGCAGGGTGCCTGACGATCAGGCAGGGCCCTGAGGATCTTCCAACCCCATTGCGGCAGCGAGCCCGGTTCCCGGTGTGCATCACTCCCCCGCTAGGGACGGGCACCGGTGGGCAGGTGGGGCAGTGCCATAGTGTGTGACCCCCATCACCCTCTGGGGCCAGGTAGGGCAGGCACTAATCCCTGGTATCCCCGTGGGGCAATAGCCTCTGTGTATCCCCCAGCTGGGGCAGTGACCCCTGCTGGCCAGGTGGGGCAGTGCCGTGTGTGTGGCCCCCACCACCCTCTGGGGCCAGGTAGGGCAGGCACTGATCCCTGGCATCCCCGTGGGGCAATAGCCTCTGTGTATACCCCAGCTGCGGCAGTGACCCCGGCTGGCCAGGTGGGGCAGTGATCTCTCTGGGGTGGCCTGGTCTGGCAGTGCCCTATAGTATCTCCTCCCGCCCCCCCACCCCATGCACCCCATTCTGGTAGTGGCCACATCAGGCAGCGAGTGGCCTGTTTATCATTCCCTGCCACCACCAGAATTCCTGCAGTAACCCCCAGCAGCCATGTACAGCACTGCACTGCATGTACTCCCCCAACAATCGCTGCAGTGACCCTAGGGCCCTGCGTGTATCCCCCCCAACCATCGCTGCAGTGACCCCAGGGCCCTGCCTGTATCACCCCACAACCATCGCTGCAGTGACCCCAGGGCCCTGCCTCTATCACCCCCCCAACCATTGCTGCAGTGACCCCAGGGCCCCGCCTGTATCCCCTCAATCATTGCTGCAGTGATCCCGAATCCTGCCTGTATCACCCCACAACCATCACTGCAGTGACCCCAGGGCTCTGCATGTATCCCCCCCCAACCATTGCTGACGTGACCCCAGGGCCTGGCACGTATCCCCCCCAACCATCGCTGCAGTGACCCCAGTATCCTGCCTGAATCCCCCCTGATCATCGCTGCAGTGACCCCAGGACCCTGCATGTATCCCCCCAACCATCGCTGCAGTGACCCCAGAGCCCTGCATACATCCCCCCAACCACTGCTGCAGTGACCCCAGGGCCCTGCACGTATCCCCCCCGACCATTGCTGCAGTGACCACAGGGCCCTGCACGTATCCCCCCCCAACCATTGCTGCAGTCACCCCAGGGCCCTGCCTGTATCCCCCCAGCCATCGCTGCAGTGACCCCAGGGCCCTGCCTGTATCCCCCCCCCCAACCATCGCGGCAGTGACACCAGGGCCCTGCCTGTATCCGCCCACAACCATCGCTGCAGTGACTCCAGAGCCCTGCCTGTATCCCCCCCCACAACTATCGCTGCAGTGACCCCAGGGCCCTGCATGTATCCCCCCCCCAACCATCACTGCAGTGACCCCAGGACACTGCACGTATCCCCCCCAACCATCGCTGCAGTTCCCCGGGGCCCTGTCTGTATCCCCCCCCCGACCATCGCTGCAGTGACCCCAGGGACCTGCATGTATCCCCCCACAACCATCGCTGCAGTGACCCTAGGTCCCTGCCCGTATCCCCCCCCAACCATCAGTGCAGTGACACCAGGGCCCAGGGCCCTCCATACATCCATCACTGCAGTGACCCCAGTTCCCTGCCCATATCCCCCCCAACCATCGCTGCAGTGACCCCAGGGCACTGCACGTATCCCCCACAACCATCGCTGCAGTGATCCCAGTTCCCTGCCCGTATCCCCCCCAAAACCATCACTGCAGTGCCCCCAGTTCCCTGCCCGTATCCCCCCCAACCATCGCTGCAGTGACCCCAGGGCACTGCACGTATCCCCCACAACCATCGCTGCAGTGATCCCAGTTCCCTGCCCGTATCCCCCCCAACCATCACTGCAGTGCCCCCAGTTCCCTGCCCGTATCCCCCCCAACCATCACTGCAGTGACCCCAGGGACCAGGGCCCTCCATATATTCCCTCAAACACTGCTGCAGTGACCCCAGGGCCCTGTCTGTATCCCCCAACCATCGCTGCAGTGACCCCAGGGCCCTGCCTGTATCCCCCCACAACCATCACTACAGTGACTCCAGGTCCCTGCCTGTATCTCCCCTACAACCATTGCTGCACTGACCCCAGGGCCCTGCCTGTATCCCCAACAACCATCGCTGCAGTGACCCCAGGGCCCCGCCTGTATCCCCCCAACCACTGCTGTAGTAACCTCAGAGCCCTGCATGTATCCCCCCGAACCATTGCTGCAGTGCCCCAGGACCCTGCACGTATCCCCCCCAACCATCACTGCAGTGATCCCAGGGCCCTGCATGTATCCCCCCCAACCATCGCTGCAGTGACCACGGGGCCGTGCATGTATCCCCCCAACCATAGCTGCACTGACCCCAGAGCCCTGCATGCATCCCACCAACCACTGCTGCAGTGACCCCAGAGCCCTGAACATATCCCCCCCAACCATTGCTGCAGTGACCCCAGGGCCCCACCTGTATCCCCCCAACCACTGCTGCAGTAACCTCAGAGCCCTGCATGTATCCCCCAGAACCATTGCTGCAGTGCCCCAGGACCCTGCACGTATCCCCCCCAACCATCACTGCAGTGACCCCAGGGCCCTGCCTGTATTCCCCCCCAAACATCGCTGCAGTGACACAGCGCTCTCCATGCATCCCCCCAACCATCGCTGCAGTGACCCCGGGGCCATGCCTGTATACCCCCCACAACTATCGCTGCAGTGATCCCGGGGCCCTGCCTGTATCCCCCCTACAACCATTGCTGCAGTGACCCCAGGGCCCTGCACATATCCCCCCCTGACCATTGCTGCAGTGACCCCAGGGCCCTGCCTGTATCCCCCCCCACCATCGCTGCAATGACCCCAGGTCCCTGCCTGTATCCCCCACCAACCATCGCTGCAATGACCCCAGGTCCCTGCCTGTATCCACCTCACAACCATCGCTGCAGTGACCACAGGTCCCTGCATGTATCCTCCCCACACAACCATTGCTGCAGTGACCATAGGGCCTGGCAGGTATCCCCCCCAACCATCGCTGCAGTGACCCCAGGTCCCTGCCTGTATCCCCCCTGATCATCGCTACCGTGACCCCAGGTTCCTGCCTGTATCCCCCCTCAACCATCGCTGCAGTGACCCCAGGGCCCTGCATGTATCCCCCCAACCATCGCTGCAGTGACCCCAGAGCCCTGCCTGAATCCGCCCAACCATCGCTGCAGTGACCCCAGGGTCCTGCATGCATCCCCCCCAACCATCGCTGCAGTGACCCCGGCGTCCTGCCTGTATCCCTCCCCACAACTATCGCTGCAGTGACCCCAGAGCCCTGCCTGTATCCCCCAACCATTCCTGCAGTGACCCCAGGGCCCTGCATGTAACCCCCCATAACCATCGCTGCAGTGACCTCAGAGCCCTGGATGTATCCCCCCCCAACCATTGCTGCAGTGACCCCAGGGTCCTGCAGGTATCCCCCCCACAACCATCACTGCAGTGACCCCAGGGCCCTCTACTTATTCCCACCCCACAACCATCACTGCAGTGACCCCAGGGCCCTGTCTGTATCCCCCCTCAACAATCGATACAGTGACCCCAGGGCCCTGCCCGTATCCCCCCACAACCATCGCTGCAGTGATCCCAGGGCCCTGCCTGTGTCCCCCCAAAACCATCACTTCAGTGACCCAAGAGCCCTGCCTGAATCCCCGAACCATCGCTGTAGTGAACCCAGGGCCCTGCATGTATCCCCCCCGACCATTGCTGTAGTAACTCCGGGTCCCTGCCTGTATCCCCCCCCCCACAACTATCGCTGCAGTGACCCCAGAGCCCTGCCTGTATCCCCTAACCATTGCTGTAGTGACCCCAGGGCCCTGCATGTAAACCCCCACAACCATCGCTGCATTGACTTAAGAACCCTGCACGTATCCCCCCCGCAACCATTCCTGTAGTGACCCCAGGGCCCTGCATGTAAACCCCCACAACCATCGCTGCATTGACTTAAGAACCCTGCATGTATCCCCCCCGCAACCATTCCTGCAGTGACCCCAGGGCACTGCACGTATCCTCCCCCGACCATAGCTGCAGTTACCACGGGGCCCTGTCTGTATCCCCCTCCGACCATCGCTGCAATGACCCCAGGGACCTGCATGTATCCCCCCAAAACAATCGCTGCAGTGACCCCCGGTCCCTGCCCGTATATCCCCCCAACCATCACTGCAGTGACCCCAGGGCCCAGGGCCCTCCATATATTCCCCCAAACACAGCTATAGTGACCCCAGGGCCCTGCCTGTATCCCCACAACCATCGCCGCAATGACCCCAGGACCCTGCCTCTATGCCCCCCCAACCATTGCTGCAGTGACTCCAGGGCCCTGCATGTATCCCCCAACCATCGCTGCAGTGACCCCGAGGCCCTGCCTGTATCCTCCCCGACCATCGCTACAGTGACCCCAGGGCCCTGCATATATCCCCCCCGACCATTGCTGCAGTGACCCAGGGCCCTGCCTGTATCCCCCCAACCACTGCTGCAGTGACGTCAGAGCCCTGCATGTATCCCCCGCAACCATTGCTGCAGTGACCCCAGGGCCCTGCCTGTATCCCTCCAACCACTGCTGCAGTGACCTCAGAGCCCTGCACGTATACACCCTAACCATCACTGCAGTGACCCCAGGGCCCTGCATGTATCCCCCCCAACCAAGGCTGCAGTGACCCCGGGGCCGTGCATGTATCCCCCCAACCATCGCTGCAGTGTCCCCATCGCCCTGCACGTATCCCACCCACAACCATCACTGCTGTGAGCACAGGGCCCTGCACGTATCCCCCCCAACCATCGCTGCAGTGACCCCATCGCCCTGCACGTATCCCGCCCACAACCACCACTGTTGTGACCCCAGGGCCGTGCATGTATCCCCCCCCCAACCATCACTGCAGTGACCCCAGGGCTCTGCACGTATCCCCCCACAACCATCGCTGCAGTGACCCCAGGGCCCTGCAGGTTTCACCCCCTCAACCATCGCTGCAGTGACCCCACGGCCCTGCACGTATCACCCGCAAAAGCATCACTGAAGTGACCCCACGGCCCTGCCTGTATCCTCCCCCGACCATCACTGCAGTGACCCCAGAGCCCTGCCTGTATCCCCCCACAACCATCGCTGCAGTCACCCCAGATCCCTGCATACATCCCCCCAACCACTGCTGCAGTGACCTCAGGGCCCTGCACGTATCCCCCCCATCATCGCTGCAGTGACCCCAGGGCCCTGCCTGAATCCGCCCAACCATCGCTGCAGTGACCCCAGGGCCTTGCATGTATCCCCCCCACCCATTGCTGCAGTGACCCCGGGGCCCTGCCTGTATCCCCCTCCACAACTATCGCTGCAGTGACCCCAGAGCCCTGCCTGTATCCCCCAACCATTGCTGCAGTGAGCCCAGGGCCCTGCATGTAACCCCCCACAACCATTGCTGCAGTTACTCCAGGGCCCTGCACGTATCCCCCACAGAACCATCACTGCAGTGACACCAGGGCCCTGCATGTATCCCCCCCCAACCATCGCTGCAGTGACCCCAGAGCACTGCACGTATCCCCCAACCATTGCTACAGCGACCCCAGGGGCCTGCAGGTATTCCCCCCACAACCATCACTGCAGTGACCCCAGGGCCCTGCACGTATCCCCCCCGAACCATCGCTGCAGTTACCCCAGGGCCCTGCCTTTATCCGCCTAACCATCGCTGCAGTGACCCCAGGGCCCTGCCTGTATACCCCCACAACCATCGCTGCAGTGACCCCAGGGCCCTGCCTGTATCCGACCAACCATCGCTGCAGTGACCCCGGGGCCCTGCCTGTATCCCCCCCCACAACTATCGCTGCAGTGACCCCAGAGCCCTGCCTGTATCCCCCAACCATTGCTGTAGTGACCCCAGGGCCCTGCATGTAACCCCACACGACCATCGCTGCAGTGACCTCAGAGATCTGCATGTATCCCCCTCCAACCATTGCTGCAGTGACCCCAGGGCCCTACACGTATCCCCCCCACAACCATCACTGCAGTGACCCCAGGGCCCTGCATGTATCCCCCCCAACCATCACTGCAGTGACCCCAGGGCACTGCACGTATCCCCCAACAACCATCGCTGCAGTTACCACGGGGCCCTGCCTGTATCCCCCTCCGACCATCGTTGCAGTGACCCCAGGGACCTGCATGTATTCCCCCAAAACCATCGCTGCAGTGACCCCAGGTCCCTGCCCGTATCCCCCCCCAACCATCACTGCAGTGACCCCAGAGCCCTCCATATATTCCCCCAAACACTGCTGTAGTGACTCCAGGGCCCTGCCTGTATCCCCACAACCATCGCTGCAATGACCCCAGGACCCTGCCTGTATGCCCCCCCAACCATCGCTGCAGTGACCCCAGGGCCCTTCCTGTATCCCCCCCAACCATCACTGCAGTGACCCCAGGACCCTGCCTGTATCCCCCCACAACCATCACTACAGTGACTCCAGGGCCCTGCCTGTATCCCCCCCCAACCATCGCTGCAGTGACCCCAGGGCCCCGCCTGTATCCCCCCAACCACTGCTGCAGTGACCTCAGGGCCCTGCATGTATCCCCCCGAACCATTGCTGCAGTGCCCCAGGACCCTGCACGTATCCCCCCCACCCATCACTGCAATGACCCCAGGGCCCTGCATGTATCCCCCCCAACCATTGCTGCAGTGACCACGGGGCCGTGCATGTATCCCCCCAACCATAGCTGCACTGACTCCAGAGCCCTGCATGCAACCCCCCAACAACTGCTGCAGTGATCCCAGGGCCCTGAACATATCCCCCCCAACCATCGCTGCAGTGACCCCAGGGCCCTGCCTGTATCCCCCCCCAAACATCGTTGCAGTGACACAGGGCTCTCCATGAATCCCCCCAACCATTGCTGCAGTGACCCCGGGGCCATGCCTGTATACCCCCCCCACAACTATCGCTGCAGTGACCCCGGGACCCTGCCTGTATCCCCCCCAACCATCGCTACAGTGACCCCAGGGCCTTGCATGTGACCCCCCCAACCATTGCTGCAAGGACCTCAGAGCCCTGCATGTATCCCCCCAACCATCGCTGCAGTGACCCCAGGACCCTGCCTGTATCCCCCCACAACCATCGCTACAGTGACTCCAGGTCCCTGCCTGTATCCCCACTACAACCATTGCTGCAGTGACCCCAGGGCACTGCACGAATCCTCCCCCAACCATCGCTGCAGTTACCACGGGGCGCTGCCTGTATCCCCCTCCGACCATCGCTGCAGTGACCCCAGGGACCTGCAAGTATCCACCCAAAACAATTGCTGCAGTGACCTCAGGTCCCTGCCCTTATACCCGCCCAACCATCACTGCAGTGACCCCAGGGCCCAGGGCCCTACATATATTCCCCCAAACACTGCTATAGTGACCCCAGGGCAATGCCTGTATCCCCACAACCATCGCCGCAATGACCTCAGGACCCTATCTGTATGCCCCCCCAACCATCGCTGCAGTGACTCCAGGGCCCTGCATGTATCCCCCAACCATCGCTGCAGTGACCCCGAGACCCTGCCTGTATCCCCCCGACCATCGCTGCAGTGACCCCAGGGCCCTGCATATATCCCCCCCAACCATTGCTGCAGTGACCCCAGGGCCCTGCCTGTATCTCCCCAACCACTGCTGCAGTGATGTCAGA
The DNA here is from genome assembly GCF_025201925.1 of Gopherus flavomarginatus. Lineage (NCBI taxonomy): Eukaryota > Metazoa > Chordata > Testudines > Testudinidae > Gopherus > Gopherus flavomarginatus. Next base: position 1,429,035 of record NC_066639.1, on the reverse strand, counting down.
GCCCTGCATGTATCCCCCGCAACCATTGCTGCAGTGACCCCAGGGCCCTGCCTGTATTCCTCCAACCACTGCTGCAGTGACCTCAGAGCCCTGCACGTATACACCCCAACCATCGCTGCAGTGACCCCAGGCCCCGCATGTATCCCCCCCAACCATCGCTGCAGTGACCCCATCGCCCTGTACGTATCCCGCCCACAACCATCACTGCTGTGACCCCAGGGCCCTGCATGTATCCCCCCCAACCATCACTGCAGTGACCCCAGGGCTCTGAACTTATCCCTCCCCAACCATCGCTGCAGTGACCCCAGGGCAGTGTACGTTTCACTCCCCCAACCATCGCTGCAGTGACCCCAGGGCCCAGCACGTATCACCCCCACAAGCATCACTGCAGTGACCCCACGGCCCTGCCTGTATCCCTCCCAGATCATTGCTGCAGTGACCCCAGGGCCCTGCCTGTATCCCCCGACAACCATCACTGCAGTGACCCCAGATCCCTGCATACATCCCCCCAACCACTGCTGCAGTGACCCCAAGGCCCTGCACGTATCCCCCCCACCATCGCTGCAGTGACCCCGGGGCCCTGCCTGTATCCCCCCCCCCACAACTATCGCTGCAGTGACCCCAGAGCCCTGCCTGTATCCCCCAACCATTGCTGCAGTGAGCCCAGGGCCCTGCATGTAAACCCCCACAACCATCGCTGCAGTAACCCCAGGGCCCTGCACGTATCCCCCCCCGAATCATCACTGCAGTGACCCCAGGACCCTGCATGTATTCCCCCCCAACCATCGCTGCAGTGACACCAGGGCACTGCACGTATCCCCCAACCATTGCTGCCGCGACCCCAGGGCCCTGCAGGTATTCCCCCCACAACCATCACTGCAGTGACCCCAGGGCCCTGCACTTATTCCCTCCCCCATAACTATCACTGCAGTGACCCCAGGGCCCTGCACGTATCCCCCCCGAACCATCGCTGCAGTTACCCCAGGGCCCTGCCTGTATCCCCCCACAACCATCACTGCAGTGACCCCAGGGCTCTGCCTGTATCCCCCCACAACCATCACTGTAGTGACCCCAGGGCCCTGCCTGTATTCGCCCCTCAACCATCGCTGCAGTTACCACGGGGCCCTGCCTGTATCCCCCTCCGACCATCGCTGCAGTGACCCCAGAGCCCTCCATATATTCCCCCAAACACTGCTCTAGTGACTCCAGGGCCCTGCCTGTATCCCCACAACAATCGCTGCAATGACCCCAGGACCCTGCCTGTATGCCCCCCCAACCATCGCTGCAGTGACCCCGGGGCCCTGCCTGTATCCCCCCCGACCATCGCTGCAATGACCTCAGGGCCCTTCCTGTATCCCCCCCCAACCATCGCTGCAGTGACCCCAGGGCTCTTCCTGTATCCCCCCTAACCATCGCTGCAGTGACCCCGGGGCCCTGCCTGTATCCCCCCCCCACAATTATCGCTGCAGTGACCCCAGAGCCCTGCCTGTATCCCCCAACCATTGCTGTAGTGACCCCAGGAACCTGCATGTAACCCCACACAACCATCGCTGCAGTGACCTCAGAGATCTGCATGTATCCCCCCCCCAACCATTGCTGCAGTGACCCCAGGACCCTGCACGTATCCCCCCCACAACCATCACTGCAGTGACCCCAGGGCCCTGCATGTATCCTCTCAACCATAGCTCCACTGACCCCAGAGCCCTGCATGCATCCCCCCAACCACTGCTGCAGTGATCCCAGGGCCCTGAACATATCCCCCTCAACCATCACTGCAGTGACCCCAGGTCCCTGCCTGTATCCTCCCCAATCATCGCTGCAGTGACCCCAGGGCCCTGCCTGTATCCCCCCACAACCATCGCTGCAGTGACCCCAGGGCCCCGCCTGTATCCGCCCAACCATCGCTGCAGTGACCCCGGGTCCCTGCCTGTATCCCTCCCCAGAACTTTCGCTGCAGTGACCCCAGAGCCCTGCCTGTATCCCCCAACCATTGCTGTAGTGACCCCAGGGCCCTGCATGTAACCCCACACAACCATCGCTGCAGTGACCTCAGAGATCTGCATGTATCCCCCCCCAACCATTGCTGCAGTGACCCCAGGGCCCTGCACGTATCCCCCCCACAACCATCACTGCAGTGACCCCAGGGCCCTGCATGTATCCCCCCCAACCATCACTGCAGTGACCCCAGGGCACTGCACGTATCCCCCCCCCAACCATCGCTGCAGTTACCACGGGGCCCTGCCTGTATCCCCCTCCGACCATCGCTGCAGTGACCCCAGGGACCTGCATGTATTCCCCCAAAACCATCGCTGCAGTGACCCCAGGTCCCTGCCCGTATCCCCCCCCCCCAACCATCACTGCAGTGACCCCAGGGCCCTGCATGTATCCCCCCCGACCATCGCTGCAGTGACCCCAGGGCCCTGCATATATCCCCCCGACCATTGCTGCAGTGACCCCAGGGCCCTGCCTGTATCCCCCCAACCACTGCTGCAGTGACATCAGAGCCCTGCATGTATCCCCCGCAACCATTGCTCCAGTGACCCCAGGGCCCTGCCTGTTTCCCCCCAACCACTGCTGCAGTGACCCCAGGTCCCTGCATGTATCCCCCCCAACCATCACTGCTGTGACCCCAGGTCCCTGCATGTATCCCCCCCCAACCATCACTTCAGTGATCCCAGGGCTCTGCAGGTATCCCCCCCCCAACCATCGCTGCAGTGACCCCAGGGCCCTGCACGTTACACCCCCCCAACCATCGCTGCAGTGACCCCACGGCCCTGCCTGTATCCCCCCCCCGACCATCGCTGCAGTGACCCCAGGGCCCTGCCTGTATCCCCCGACAACCATCGCTGCAGTGACCCCAGATCCCTGCATACATCCCCCCAACCACTGCTGCAGTGACCCCAGGGCCCTGCACATATCCCCCCCACCATCGCTGCAGTGACCCCAGGGCCCTGCCTGAATCCACCCAACCATCGCTGCAGTGACCCCAGGCCCCTGCCTGTATCCCCCCCACCCATCGCTGCAGTGACCCCGGGGCCCTGCCTGTATCCCCCAACCATTGCTGCAGTGAGCCTAGGGCCCTGCATGTAACCCCCCACAACCATTGCTGCAGTTACCCCAGGGCCCTGCACGTATCCCCCCCAGAACCATCACTGCACTGACCCCAGGGCCCTGCATGTATCCCCCACCAACCATCGCTGCAGTGACCCCAGGGCACTGCACGTATCCCCCAACTATTGCTGCAGCGACCCCAGGGCCCTGCAGGTATTCCCCGCACAACCATCACTGCAGTGACTCCAGGACCCTGCATTTATTCCCCCCCCACAACCATCACTGCAGTGACCCCAGGGCCCTGCACGTATCCCCCCCGAACCATCGCTGCAGTTACCCCAGGGCCCTCCCTGTATCCCCCTCGAACCATCGCTGCAGGGACCCCAGGGCTCTGCCTGTATCCCCCCACAACCATCACTTCAGTGACCCCAGGGCCCTGCCTGTATCCGCCTAACCATCGCTGCAGTGACCCCAGGGCCCTGCCTGTATCCCCCCACAACCATCGCTGCAGTGACCCCAGGGCCCTGCCTGTATCCGCCCAACCATCGCTGCAGTGACCCCGGGGCCCTGCCTGTATCCCCCCCCACAACTATCGCTGCAGTGACCCCAGAGCCCTGCCTGTATCCCCCAACCATTGCTGTAGTGACCCCAGAGCCCTGCATGTAACCCCACACAACCATCGCTGCAGTGATCTCAGAGATCTACATGTATCCCCCCGCAACCATTGCTGCAGTGACCCCAGGGCCCTGCATGTATTCCCCCCAACCATCACTGCAGTGACCCCAGGGCACTGCACGTATCCCCTCCCCAACCGTCGCTGCAGTTACCATGGGGCCCTGCCTGTATCCTCCTCCGACCATCGCTGCAGTGACCCCAGAGCCCTGCATGTATTCCCCCAAACACTGCTGTAGTGACTCCAGGGCCCTGCCTGTATCCCCACAACCATCGCTGCAATGACCCCAGGACCCTGCCTGTATGGCCCCCCAACCATCGCTGCAGTGACCCCGGGGCCCCGCCTGTATCCCCCCAACCACTGCTGCAGTGACCTCAGAGCCCTGCATGTATCCCCCCTCCAACCATTGCTGCAGTGCCCCATGGCCCTGCACGTATCCCCCCCAGAACCATCCCTGCAGTGACCCCAGGGCTCTGCATGTATCCCCCCCCAACCATCACTGCAGTGACCCCAGGGCCCTGCACGTATCCCCCCCACAAGCATCACTGCAGTGTCCCCAGGGCCCTGCCTGTATCCCCCCCCCCACCATCGCTGCAGTGACCCCAGGGCTCTGCCTCAATCCGCCCAACCATCGCTGCAATGACCCCAGGGCCCTTCCTGTATCCCCCCCCAACTATCACTGTAGTGACCCCAGGGCACTGCACGTATCCCCCAACCATCGCTGCAGCGATCCCAGGGCCCTGCAGGTATTCCCCCCACAACCATCACTGTAGTGACCCCAGGGCCCTGCACGTTTCCCCCCACAACCATCGCTGCAGTGACCCCAGGGCCCTGCACGTATCCCCCCCAACCATCGCTGCAGTGACCCCAGAGCACTGCCTGTTTCCCCCCACAACCATGACTGCAGTGATCTCAGGGCCCTGCCTGTATCCCCCCAACTATCACTGCAGTGACCCCAGGGCCCTGCACGTATCCCCCCCCAACCATCGCTGCAGTGACCCCAGGGCCCTGCATGTATCCCCCCCACAACCATTGCTGCAGTGACTCCAGGGCCCTGCACGTATCCCCTCCCAACCATCGCTGCAGTGACTCCAGGGCCCTGCACGTATCCGCCCCCCAATCATCGCTGCAGTGACACCGGGGCCCTGCACGTATCCCCCCCCCCAGCCATCGCTGCAGTGACTTCAGGGCCCTGCACGTATCCCCCCCCAACGATCGCTGCAGTGACCCTAGTGGTTGGGGGGGGATACATGCAGGGCGCTGGGGTATAGAGGGGGATGCAGAAAGATGTGCAGGGGTTGGAGGTGTAGAGGTTAGGGGTGCAGGAAAGGGCACAGGGTTGGGGTATAGGAGCGGGTGTAGGAGGGGGTGCAGAGTTAGGGGGTGCAGAGGGGCACTGGGTTAGGGGTGCAGGGGTTAGGGGTGCAGGGGTTGGGGCGCAAGAGCAGGCATGGGTTTAAGGGTGCAGGGGTGGGACACAGAAGTTAGGGGTGCAGGAGGGGGTGCAGATATTAGGGATGAAGAAGGGTGGAGGTGCAGGAAGGGGGATAGGATTGGAATATAGGAGGAGGGTACAGGAGGGGTACAGGGTTGGGGCAGAAGAGGAGGCCCAGGGTTAGGGGGTGCATAAGTTAGGGGTACAGGAGGGAGCACTGTGTTAGGGGTGCAGGAGGAGGACACAGAGGTTACAGGTGCACGACAGGGGTGCAAGGGCTAGGGGTGAAGAAGTGGGGTGCAGGGGTTGGAGGTGCAGGAGGGGGGTGCAAAGGGGCACGGGTTAGGGGTGCAGAAGATAGGGGTACAGCAGGGGTCACAGGGTTAGGGGAGCAGGATTACAGGTGCGGGAGGGGGCACAGAGGTTACAGGGGCAGGAGGGGTGCAGGGGTTGGGGCTGTGGGGGTCACAGGGTGGCACAGAGGTTACAGGTGCAGGGGTTGGTGGGAGGGCACAGGGTTAGAGGTATGGGGGGGCACAGAGGCTACAGGTGCAGGAGGGGTGCAGGAGCTGTGGGGGAGGGCACAGGGTTAGGGGTACAGGGGCTGTGGGGGGCACAGAGTTAGGGGTGCAGAGGTTAGAAGCACAGGAGGGGGCACAGGGTTAGGAGTGCACGGTTAGGGGTGCCGGGGGGCACAAAGGTTACAGGTGCAGAAGAGGTGCAGGGTCTGTGGGGGAGGACACAGAGTTATGGGTGCAGGAGTTGGGGGGCACAGGGTTAGGGGTGCAGAGGTTAGAAGCACAGGAGGGGGCACAGGGTTAGGGTGCAGGAGGGGGCACAGAGGTTACAGATGCAGGAGGGGTGAGGGGCTGGGGGGGAGGGCACAGGGTTAGGGGTGCAGGGGGCACAGAGGTTACAGGTGCCAGAGGGATGCAGGGGCTGTGGGGGGACACAAGGTTAGCGGTGCAGGGGGGGCACAGGGTTGGGGCACAGGGTTAGGGGTGCAGAGGGGCACAGGGTTAGGAGTGCAGGGTTAGGGGCACAGGGTTAGGGGTGCAGGGGGGCACAGAGGTTACAGGTGCAGGGGTTGGGGCTGTGGGGGGGACACAGAGTTAGGGGTGCAGGAGTTGGGGGGAGGGCACAGGGTTGGGGTGCAGGGGGGGCACAGGGTTAGGGGTGCAGGACGGCACAGAGGTTACAGGTGCAGGGGTTGGGGCTGTGGGGGAGCACAGGGTTAGGGGTGCAGGGGCTGTGGGGGTGCAGAGTTAGGGGTGCCGGGGGGCACATAAGGGTGCAGGGTTAGGGGTGCAGGGGCTGTGGGGGTGCAGTTAGGGGTGCAGGGGTTGGGGGGCACAGGGTTAGGGGTGCAGGGGCTGTGGGGGGGCACAGGGTTAGGGTTGCAGGGGGCGCAGGGGCTGTGGGGGTGCAGAGTTAGGGGTGCCAGGGGGCACATAGGGGTGCAGGGTTGGGGTGCAGGGGCTGTGGGGGTGCAGTTAGGGGTGCAGAGGTTGGGGGGCACAGGGTTAGGGGTGCAGGGGCTGTGGGGGGGCACAGGGTTAGGGGTGCAGAGGTTAGACGCACAGGAGGGGGGTGCATGGCCCCAACCCCACAGGAGATTGACCCACGTTTAAGGAACAAACCCCTGCCCTAGGGGCTGCAACATCCCGTCACCCCCGGGCTGCCCAGCCCGGTACTGCGGAGAGTTCAGAGCGTGCCTCTCCACACGGGACACTGAGCGGAAGTTAATCTGCCCCGGTACGCTCGCTATTGGACTCCCACCGGAAACAGTCAGCGGAAGTCATGTTAATCATATATGTTCTCTATTAGAGTCCCACCGGGAACAGTGAGCGGAAGTCCAGGTAGTCTGGTACCTTCTATTAGAGTCCACCCGGAAACAAAGAGCGGAAGTTAAGCTGCTCCGGTACACTATTAGAGTCTCACTGGGAACAGTGACAGGAAGTTAATCTGCCCCGGTAGGCGCTCTATTAGAGTCCCACTGGAAATAGTGAGCGGAAGTTAAGGTGCTCTGGTACGCAGTCTATTAGAGTCCCACCGGAAACAGTGAGCGGAAGTTAAATGGCCTCCTTTTCTATGGGGTGTCACAGGGACTAGGGGTATGGAGAATGGGGGTGCCTGACAGGCACTGGGCTGTGGGGTCCCCTGCTGCAGCCCCGCAGGCTGGAGCCTGCTCCTCCCATCACAGGCGGGGTCTTGCGCAGAGCGTGGCAGGGCAGGGAGACGACATCTCCCCCAATGGCGGGGCCCTTTCGCAGCCAGGGCGGCTCCTCCCTGCGGTAGCACAGACCCCACCTGCTCCTCCTGCTGTCTCCTGTCACCAGTGGAGATGGTTCACACAGACCACTGCCCTATGTGGCCACCGGACGTCACAGACTGTCTTAGCTGGTCACCACAGGTTACTGCCCCTAGAGATGAGGGACACACAGGCTATAACTCAAAATGGACCCTGGGGTCACTGCAGCAATGGTTGGGGGGATACATGCAGGGCACTGGGGGTCACTGCAGCAGTGGTTGGGGGGATACATGCAGGGCCTTGGACCTGGGATCACTGCAGCAGGGGTTGGGGGGATATATGGGGGGCACTGGGCACTGGGGTCACTGCAGCAATGGTTGGGGGGATACATGCAGGAAGGAACCAGACACAGACAGCTTGTTTGCTCAAGAAGGCGCCCCGTCAGCCGGCGTGGCAGCCCTTTTATTCTTTCTGGTTACATTGTCAGCATGAATCAGCATGAATCACAGCCTTGTTTACTTGTTTCTTACTGGCGGAGGATCTCCCTTATCTCCCTGCTTCTCACCCGCTGCTTGCAAGCGTGACGTGCTATGTTTTTCATTCTACTCAGGCATGTAGTGCTGTACTTGCCTGGTCTTATGATCAGGGGGGGTAACGGGGGGTTGCAGGGATTAACTATCTGGTGGTTTGCCAGCCAGGATCAATCCCTACATCTCCCCCTTTACTTTTTAGAAGGGAAGGGCAGGTTTTTTTCTTGCCCAAGGGCACCCTTGGGTGCACAATGAAATTAAGGAGGGAATACACTGAACGCTACAGCAGGTGAGTATGAGGAATAAAAGGCAAAGTCCTCCATAGGTTATTACCTGATGTAACCAACCCCATCCTGGTAGCCAGCTAGATAGCCAGTCCCACCAGGAGGAGAATGGGTCATTGTGAATTCGAATTTGAGCAGTAAGATTTTTGATTAAAGCTATTTGATTATTAATAGCATGGGAGTGATCAGAAATATTAAAACAACACATATCATTAATTTTTTCACAACCATAGTCATGTAACAAAAGAAGATAATCAATGGCAGCTCTATTTTGCAAAATTCCATGACGCAGCTCTGTTTGCTCCTCATTAAGCAATGCCACTGCAATAGACGTGGCATTAAGAGCTTTAACCGCTGAGCAAGCTAACCAATTAAGATTTTTACTATTACTAATTATTAAGCCAAGTATGCCAACCAAGGAGGTGGCCAAGGCATTATACATAACATCACACAAAAATTAGCATTTAGGCAAGCAATAAAGGCAGTTAACAAATTCTCTGGGGTTTTCTCCTTTTCTTGCTGTTCCAGCAGACACTCAGCTTGCTGTGGGAGGAACTTTGTTTGTACCCACGTCACTGGTGCATTGGGAGTACTGCGGCGCCGTTATTGAGACAGCGTAACTGTTGTTGTTAATAACTGATTGAAATCAGGAATGGGATTATTAAGACCCTGGTGCCACGCCATGCTGCGGGCCGCCTGTGGGGTCCTCTTTCCACGGACGGATGTAACGGGCTGGGACCCACACAGGCCCCTTAGGTATGTTAACGGCTGCGTACCCCCGCCCCCAGGTAATCAAGGGGACTGGGGCACTCCACGTGGTTCCAGGGAGTTGTCTATACGTTACTTTAGGGGCGGGGAGTTCTTCCTTGCACCTAAAGTGTTTCTGTAAACGGGAGATATAATGGGCACCATCAAAAACAAGATTTAAATAATTGATTGTATAAAGAACATGTGCTAACCACACCTCCTTGTCGGGCAGCGTGGGCGGGATTCCCCCTTTTGTTTTTTGTTGGAGGAGAGCTGTTTTGAGGGTACGATTCGTGCGCTCAACGATAGCTTGGCCCTGTGAATTATAGGGGATGCCAAAGGTGTGCACAACGCCCCAACGGGAGCAGAAGGCAGCAATTTGTTGAGAGCAATAAGCTGGCCCATTATCTGTTGTCAGCTTGGCTGGGATGCCCATAACAGAAAAACAGCGGACAAAATGGTTAATAACGTGTCGAACACGTTTACCTTTGTGAGGTGTGACCCAAAGGTAACCAGAATAGGTATTAACAGTAGTATGAAGAAAAGGCTAAACAAAGGGCAGCAAGTTCTGCCCGTTGAGGGCTTGTTTGAGGAATGGTAAACCACGAGTGCCATTGCGTGGCAGTACACCAAGAAACAACACCACGGGTTGGGCAGCCATCAGTGAATACCGTAAGCGCATCAATTATGGGGGTTTGCTGGCAAAAATTACAAAATACAGTGGGAATGTGACAAATGGCATGTAGGCGAGGATCTTTCTGAATATGATAGGACAGGGAGCCCACAAAGCCTGCCAGGGCTAGTTGAAGGGCATCCGGGAAGGCAAGGGCTGATTCGGTCTTTGGGTAGCGCTTCTTTACCCGTGAGAAAAGAATCTTAACACATTTCATTAGTGCCTGGCAGTGTTTTGCAGATCTCATAGTTGCTTGGGCACATTCAAGCCCCACCCCCCTTTCCTTGGTTATTAGCCAAGTCTTAGCTGTGAGCAGTGTCCTTGAATGGAGACAGTGTCTTATCTACAGTCTCCTAGCTACTTTTTTCTGTTCAGTTAACTCATTCTGTTCTTTTTTTTTTCTTCTCCCTTTTTGGCTTCCTTTAACCTGCAAAGGAAACTTTCACTCTTCACTTATACACCTTTTCCCAACAACGAACACGTAAACATTGCCATTATACAGTACATTAATCTTATTATTTAATATATGTCACACATACTCTTTTACTAAAATAACCTTATTACAGAACTTTGGAGCAACGAGCTAGAACAAGCACACCCACTTTGAGGAGTTCATTCAATTCAACCTCTAGTCCAATAGCCTTCCACCATCCCCAGCCCTCTGGCTAGAAATTTGAGGTAGCCAGAAAGATCCCATGTACAATATGGGGAGTGGGTTAACTGTTCATGTCTTTGCTTTCAAAGACCGTTGGCATGCAAATTATAACAACAATTTCTTTAATTAACAATTTGGCCAATGAAGCTTCTTTTTCTTACTTAAGCAAATGCATTAGACTTTAGTGTATCACATTCTCCTGATTTATCCAAACACCTTGTATTCCAAAGTTGAATAAAACAAGTATCTGCATTTAACCCTTCTATTTAATTTCAACTAGACTATCCTATAAAAATATTAAACACAACAATTTTGGCCACGAGACAAACACCACAAGACAGGACATAGAACACAAAACATAATTCCTGTTGTGCCAGTAAATGCACGATACGTTGAATGCTGTTCAGCTGGCATCAGTTTTCTCTGATTATCTGAAAGACAAAAAAACAGAGGTCTACCCACCCCTTCTGGGCAGACAATCATCGCTTGAAATATACAAATACCCTTGTTGACTTCAGGCAAGAACAGAGGAATTACCCCATATTTTCTTATATTTGTTTCATAAGCAGCCTAGGTTTTCAATTACATAACACTGTATACATTCTTCAGCTAATTTAACTAAATTGTTCATAGCCAAACCAAATAATAGCAATCCAATAATTTCTTTGCCCAAATTTATTTACAAACATTCCGCAGACACCAAGAGCCCTTTTCTTTAGCATTTTTACAAAGTTCAACTGCTGTTTCCTCCAGCAACTACAGAGTTAACTTCTCACTCTCCCTTAAATCACTTGCTCGTCTCCCAACAGACACGTTTATCAACTTAAATCACCATGCCAAGTAAGTCCTGGGTATTTGAAATCCCCACGCTTACACTTACTGACTCCTTCCTTCCACTACACCCTTAAAGTTTTCCAACCCGCTTTCCAATCTCTCTCTCTGTTGCCTGTCCGCCTGGGCCCGATCCTGCTTTTCTTGCTGAACCGTCCCTTCCATGGGCACCAACTTGTTCCACTACCAGTTTAGCTAGGAGGGTGGGCTTCTTAACTAGCCCCCACCCTCCTGGTCTTTTCCCTTAAACCTTCTTACTCACAAGACTACCCGAGTCCTCCTTCATGAGGCTTGCCACCTGGACAAAAACGCATAGTCCATTGGCGTTTAACTATTTAATTTCCTCTTGACATTCCTTTTTGAACACCAGGTAAAGGCCATTTACTTAACATATAATCCAAACCGCTTTAGAGGGTTCACCAGAGACCCATCAATCTGTCTGCTGACACTCAAACAGAAAAAAGAAATTACACAGAGCGCAGAGGGAATTACAGTCTAAGTCAGACTTTCCCACTTCTATACACTGACCGCTACAGGGGACGGGACAGAAGGATCTCAATTCAACCTCAGAGCTTCCTCGCACTCATGGCTTCCACTCCAAGGAATTACGAACGAGAGGTTCAGTTCCGCCCACACTCCTAACACCCAAATGTATACAGAGCAGAAAAACAACAGTAACCGGTTAAACAGAACAGAACCAAAACCAAATAGCATTTTCTTATCCTATGAAGGCATACTTTTACTCATGCAATTCTCAACATATAGCACCAACAGTACCAAGCAAAGCAAACACAAAATAACAAGGGTAAAACAAATAGATGGTGTAAATTCTGCAGTGCTCCCCCTTTCTTAATTGCTCACCAAACTGTGACAAATTTCTGTTACCAATCTATCCCTCGTGTCAGGTGATCAGGCTGACACTACAGGATCGCTGGGGGAAGATAAAGAAAACACACCATATGACTGAATTTTAAAGCTTCATTAATAAAATAATAAAACAACAATGGAGAGTGTTGGGAACGCTCCCACATCACTCAGGAAAATATTAATGCCCCAAGCCCGAAGCTCCTTTCATACTTACACAGGTACGTCCAGACTGGCCACTTCTGTGTATAATGTTCAGAGGAGGGGGAGAGGTGGAAGGGAGATTATCCTGTATACAGCTTGTCCAGAATTTCCAACATGCTTCTGCTCTTGGGAGGGCTGTTCTTTTACACCCTGGAATCTCCTGCGGCGTCTCTTTCAGAGATTCCAGTCCAGGTCGGCTGCCTGTGGCTTCTTTGGTGTCACCAAGCCACACCGACTCCAGGGTCACAAAGGCACACTGTTGGATCTTACTGGACAGTTAAGCTTTGCAAACGTAATGTCAGTACTGTAACTTGTATTTCCTTTTGCTCCACCTCTGTCTATATTTTTTCCTTCACAGCCAGCTGGGGCCGAAAGCAGCCTGTACTGCGCTCGGAGCCGGAGGGGGCAAAAGGGGGAGGGCGACGACAGCAAGGACTCAGAGGGGGCTAGACTAGGGGGTGTCGCCCTGAGTGCAGGACTTGGGGTGTCAACCTCCGTGACATATGAGGGAGGTGGGGTAGGGGTGGGAGAGGCAAGCGGGGGCGCCTCCTTTCGCAAACGCCCGATTGCCTCTGCACAATGTTGCCACAGCAAGATGTGTCGGATGGGCGCTCGAGGCTCCCTTAGGAGCCGTTCGCCCACATTTTGCCAGTCAGAAACCTCGAGAGTTCCTTTCTCGGGGTACCAAGGGCATTTAACCTCTATCACATGGAGCAATTCCTCCACATGTCGCTGTGATGCTGTCGTGCGACCGGTTACCTTGAGTACTTGAACCAGCTCTGTCGTATGAGCCTTCTGTTGCACGGACAAATCCCCCCCCATACTCACGAGGGAGTGCGAAGACGCACTGCGGTGCACCACGGCTCGGCCGGCCGGTGGGTACGGAGGGCTGTCACGTCGGGGTCACCAGATGCGGGAAGGAACCAGACACAGACAGCTTGTTTGCTCAAGAAGGCGCCCCGTCAGCCGGCGTGGCAGCCCTTTTATTCTTTCTGGTTACATTGTCAGCATGAATCAGCATGAATCACAGCCTTGTTTACTTGTTTCTTACTGGCGGAGGATCTCCCTTATCTCCCTGCTTCTCACCCGCTGCTTGCAAGCGTGACGTGCTATGTTTTTCATTCTACTCAGGCATGTAGTGCTGTACTTGCCTGGTCTTATGATCAGGGGGGGTAACGGGGGGTTGCAGGGATTAACTATCTGGTGGTTTGCCAGCCAGGATCAATCCCTACAGATACATGCAGGGCGCTGGGGGTCATTGCAGCGATGGTTGGGGGCATATATGCAGGGCACTGGGCATTGGGGTTACTGCAGCAATGGTTGGGAGGTATCCAACTGCATGTATCCCCCAACCACTGCAGTGACCCCAGGGCGTAGTTTGAGTCATAGCCTGTGTGTCCCTGTGTTTGGCAGGTGAAGGGACGGGAAGGTTTGAAAAGCAACAGCGAAGGGGAAGATGGACACTTTCAGAATACCAGGGAGACAAGGCCAGTGAGTTGATACCTGTTCCTGGACCAACTTTGGAGCCATACGGGGAAAGTGCTCAGAGCATCATAGTTCAATACAAGGTGGAACGTGCTACCCTGAGCACCGGACATTCCCTTACTTCCTGGATCGGGGTGGCCTGTCCCCATTGACCTATAGACCAGAGGTGGCTGCATCTTCACACCAGGACACAAGTAGTCACTGCTCCAGTGGAGATGGTTCACACAGGCCACAGCCCCATGTGGCCACCAGATGTCACAGACTATGCACTTCTTTTCAAACTTTCCCGTCCCTTCACCTGCCAAACCTCTCCTGCACCCTGACCCCAACCCTGGGGGGGCACAGCACCTGAAAACCCTACAGAGCCAAGGGGATGCTCCGATGAGAGGAAATCCTGGGACCACAGACTGAGCAACGGGGTTGAAGCTGCCCCTGCAATGAGAAGCTGGTAGACAGGGAGAGAAGAGTGAAGCAATGCATGCTGGGAGATGCAGCGCCTCCACAGGGCTCCATCTCCTCTCTGCCACAGTGGGCCCCACGGCACCATGGGAGTGGTCATGTCCACTGCCTCCATCTCCCAATAGCCACGGCGGCCCCGCAGCACCATGGGAGTGGTCGTGTCTGCTGCCTCCATCTCCCACTAGCCACGGCGGGTCCCGCGGCACCATGGGAGTGGTCATGCTCGCTGCCTCCATCTCCCACTGGCCACAGTGTGCCCCCAGGACCAAGAGAGTGGTCGTGTCTGCTGCCAGGCCTGGCCTGGATTTCCCATTTCCGGTGTGAGTCCGGAAGCAGAAGTTGCCGTGGGGCGGTGCCGGGAAGGGTGGGGCTGGTGACAGGAGACAGCAGGAGGAGCAGGTGGGGTCTGTGCTACCACGGGGAGGAGCCGCCCTGGCTGCGAAAGGGCCCCGCCATTGGGGGAGATGTTGTCTCCCTGCCCTGCCACGCTCTGCGCCAGCCCCTGTCTGTCATGGGAGGAGCAGGCTCCAGCCTGCGGGGCTGCAGCAGGGGACCCCACAGCCCAGTGCCTATCAGGCACCCCCATTCTCCGTGGGTCTAGTCCCTGTGACACCCCATAGAACAGGAGGCCATTTAAGTTCTGCTCACTGTTCCCGGTGGGACTCTAATAGAGAGTATACCGGGGCAGCTTACTTCCGCTCACTGTTTCCGGTGAGACTCTAATAGAGAGCTTACCGGGTCAGATTAACTTCCGCTTACTGTTTCCGGTGGGAGTCTAATAGCGAGCGTACCGTGGCAGATTAACTTCCGCTGGGTGTCCCGTGTAGAGAGGCACACTCTGAACTCTCCGCTGTACCGGGCTGGGTAGCCCGGGGGTGACGCAGTTTGTCTCACCCCGCTGGATGTTGCAGCCCCTAGGGCAGGGGTTTGTTCCTTAAACGTGGGTCAATCTCCTGTGGGGTTGGGGCCATGCACCCCCCTCCTGTGCTTCTAACCTCGGCACCCCTAACCCTGTGCCCCCTTGCAACCCTAACCCTGTGCCCCCCCACAGCCCCTGCACCCCTAACCCTGTGCCTCCCAACCTCTGCACCCCTAACTGCACCCCCACAGCCTCTGCACCACTAACCCTGCACCCCTATGTGCCCCCTGGCACCCCTAACTCTGCACCCCCACAGCCCCTGTGCCCCTTGCACCCCTAACCCTGCAACCCTAACCCTGTGCCCCTAACCCTGTGCCCCCTTGCACCTCTAACCCTGTGCCCCCCCACAGCCCCTGCACCCCTAATCCTGTGCCCCCAACCTCTGCACCCCTAACTGCACCCCCACAGCCCCTGCACCCCTAACCCTGCACCCCTATGTGCCCCCCCTGCACCCCTAACCCTGTGTCCCCACTGCACCCCTAACTGCACCCCCACAGCCCCTGCACCCCCACAGCCCCTGCACCCCTAACCCTGTGCCCTCCCCCACAGCCCCTGCACCCGTAACTTCTGTGCCCCCTGCACCCCTAACCCTGTGTCCCCCCTGCACCTCTAACTCTGCACCCCCACAGCCCCTGCACCCCCCGTGTGCCCTCCCCCACAGCCCCTGCACCTGTAACCTCTGTGCCCCCTGCACCCCTAACCCTGTGCCCCCCCCACAGCCCCTGCACCCCTAACCCTGTGCCCCCAACCTCTGCACCCCTAACCCTGCACCCCTAACCCTGTGCCTCCTGCACCCCTAACTCTGCACCCCCACAGCCTCTGCACCCCCCTGCACCCCTAACCCTGTGTCCCCACTACATTCCTAACTGTACCCCCACAGCCCCTGCACCCCTAACTCTGCACCCCTAACCCTGTGCCCTCCCCCACAGCCCCTGCACCCCTAATCCTGTGCCCCCCATAGCCCCTGCACCCCTCCTCGACCTGTAACCTCTGGGCCCCCCTGCACCCCTAACCCTGCACTCCTAACCCTGTGCCCTCTCCCCAACCCCTGCACCTGTAACCTCTGTGCTCCCCTGCACCTCTAACGCTGTGCCCCCCCACAGCCCCTGCTCCCCTCCTGCACCTGTAACCTCTGTGCTCCCCTGCACCCTAACCCTGTGCCCTCCCCCACAGCCCCAACCCTGCACCCCTCCTGCACCTGTAACCTCTGTGCCTCCCTGCACCCCTAACCCTGTGCTGCCTCCTGCACTCCTAACTCTGCACCCCTAACTGTGTGCCCCCCACAGCCCCTGCATCCCTAACCCTGTGCCCTCCCCCCAGCCCCTGCACCTGTAACCTCTGTGCCCCCTGCACCCCTAACCCTGTGCTGCCTCCTGCACTCCTAACTCTGCACCCCTAACTGTGTGCCCCCCCACAGTCCCTGCACCCCTAACCCTGTGCCCTCCCCCCAGCCCCTGCACCCCTCCTGCATCTGTAACCTCTGTGCCCCCCTGCACCCCAACTCTGTCCCCTCCCCACAGCCCCAACCCCTGCACCTCTCCTGCACCTGTAACCTCTGTGCCCCCCTGCACCCCTAACCCTGTGCCCTCCCCCACAGCCCCAACCCCTGCACCGCTCCTGCCCCTGTAACCTCTGTGCCCCCTCCTGCACCCGTAATCCTGCACCCCTAACCCAGTGCCCCCTGCTGTACCCCTATCTTCTGCACCCCTAACCCTATGCCCCCTCCTGTGCCCCAACTTCTGCATCCCTAACCCTGTGCCCCTTTGCACCCCCTCCTGCACCTCCAACCCCTGCACCCCCCTTCTTCACCCCTAGCCCTTGCACCCCCGTTGTGCACCTGTAACCTGTGTCCTCCTGCACCCCAACCCTGCACCCCTAACACAGTGCTCCCTCCTGCACCCCTAACTTATGCACCCCCTAACCCTGGGCCTCCTCCTTTGCCTCAACCCTGTACCCCTTCCTGTACCCTCCTCCTATACTCCAATCCTGTCCCCCTTCCTGCACCTCCACCCTTCTGAGCCCCTAATATCTGCACCTCTCCTGCACCCCAACTTCTGTGTCCCACCCCTGCTCCCTTAAACCTGTGCCTGCTTTTGTGCCCCTAACCCCTGCACCCCTAACTCTGTGCCCCTCTGCACCCCCTAACTCTGCACCTCCTCCTACACCCGCTCCTATACCCCAACCCTGTGCCCTTTCCTGCACCCCTAACCCCTGCACCTCCAACCCCTGCACCCCCTTCTGCATCCCCCCCTATAGCCCAGGGCCCTGCATGTATCCCCCCCAACCACTGGGGTCACTGCAGCGATGGATGTGGGGGGATACATGCAGAGCCCTGGGGTCACTGCAGCAATGGTTGGGGGGGGATACGTGCAGGGCCCTGGGGTCACTGCAGCGATGGATGTGGGGGGATACAGGCAGGGCCCTGAGGCTACTGCAGCGATGGATGTGGGGGGATGCAGGCAGGGCCCTGGGGCCACTGCAGCGATGGTTGGGAGGGGGGTTACAGGCAGGGCCCTGGGGTCACTGCAGCGATGGATGTGGGGGGAAACAGGCAGGGCTCTGGGGCCACTGCAGCAATGGTTGTGGGGGGATACATGCAGGGCTCTGGGGTCACTGCAGCGATGGTTGGGAGGGGGGTTACAGGCAGGGCCCTGGGGTCACTGCAGCGATTGTTGGGTGGGATACAGGCAGGGCCCTAGGGTCACTGCAGCGATGTTTGGGTGGGGGGTTACAGGCAGGGCCCTGGGGTCACTGCAGCGATGGTTGGGGGGGGATACGTGCAGGGCCCTGGGGTCACTGAAGCGATGGTTGGGGGGGGATACGTGCAGGGCCCTGGGGTCACTGCAGTGATGGTTGTGGGGGGATACGTGCAGGGCCCCGGGGTCACTGCAGCAATTTTTGGGGAGGGATACGTGCAGGGCCCCGGGGTCACTGCAGTGATCATTGTGGGGGGAAACAGGCAGGGCTCTGGGGCCACTGCAGCGATGGTTGGGGGGGGATACGTGCAGGGCCCTGGGGTCACTGCAGTGATGGTTGTGGGGGGATACGTGCAGGGCCCCGGGGTCACTGCAGCAATTTTTGGGGAGGGATACGTGCAGGGCCCCGGGGTCACTGCAGCGATCATTGTGGGGGGAAACAGGCAGGGCTCTGGGGCCACTACAGCGATGGTTGGGGGGGATACGTGCAGGGCCCTGGGGTCACTGCAGTGATGGTTGTGGGGGGATACGTGCAGGGCCCCGGGGTCACTGCAGCAATTTTTGGGGAAGGATACGTGCAGGGCCCCGGGGTCACTGCAGCGATCATTGTGGGGGGAAACAGGCAGGGCTCTGGGGTCACTGCAGCGATGGTTGGGAGGGGGGTTACAGGCAGGGCCCTGGGGTCACTGCAGCGATTGTTGGGTGGAGGGTTACAGGCAGGGCCCTGGGGTCACTGCAGCGATGGTTGGGGGGGATACGTGCAGGGCCCTGGGGTCACTGCAGCAATGGTTGGGGGAGGGGATACGTGCAGGGCCCCGGGGTCACTGCAGCGATGGTTGGGGGGGGATACGTGCAGGGCCCCGGGGTCACTGCAGTGATGGTTGTGGGGGGATACGTGCAGGGCCCCGGGGTCACTGCAGCAATTTTTGGGGAGGGATACGTGCAGGGCCCCGGGGTCACTGCAGTGATCATTGTGGGGGGAAACAGGCAGGGCTCTGGGGCCACTGCAGCGATGGTTGGGGGGGATACGTGCAGGGCCCTGGGGTCACTGCAGTGATGGTTGTGGGGGGATACGTGCAGGGCCCCGGGGCCACTGCAGCAATTTTTGGGGAGGGATACATGCAGGGCCCCGGGGTCACTGCAGCGATCATTGTGGGGGGAAACAGGCAGGGCTCTGGGGCCACTACAGCGATGGTTGGGGGGGGATACGTGCAGGGCCCTGGGGTCACTGCAGTGATGGTTGTGGGGGGATACGTGCAGGGCCCCGGGGTCACTATAGCAATTTTTGGGGAAGGATACATGCAGGGCCCCGGGGTCACTGCAGCGATCATTGTGGGGAGAAACAGGCAGGACTCTGGGGCCACTGCAGCGATGGTTGGGGGGGATACATGCAGGGCAATGGGGTCACTGCAGCGATGGTTGGGGGGATACAGGCAGGGCTCTGGGATCACTGCAGCGATGGTTATGGGGGGGATACAGGCAGGGCCCTGGGGTCACTGCAGCAATGGTTGGGGAGCGGATACAGGCAGGGCCCTGGGGTCACTGCAGCGATGGATGTGGGGGGAAACAGGCAGGGCTCTGGGGCCACTGCAGCGATGGTTGTGGGGGGATACGTGCAGAGCCCTGGGGTCACTGCAGGGATGGTTGGGCGGGGATATATGCAGGGCTCTGGGGTCACTGCAGCGATGGTTGGGGGGGTACAGGCAGGGCCCTGGGGTCACTGCAGCAGTGTTTGGGGGGATATATGGGGGGCCCTGGGCCCTGGGGTCACTGCAGCGATGGTTGGGGGGGTACATGCAAGGCCCTGGGGTCACTGCAGCGATGGTTGTGGGGGATACGTGCAGGGCCCTGGGGTCACTGCAGGGATGGTTGTGGGGGGATACATGCAGGGCCCTGGGATCACTGCAGCGATGGTTGGGGGGGTAGAGGCAGGGCCCTGGGGTCACTGCAGCAGTGTTTGGGGGGATATATGGGGGGCCCTGGGCCCTGGGGTCACTGCAGCGATGGTTGGGGGGGTACATGCAGTGCAGTGCTGCCCCTGGCCACTGGGGGTCACTGCAGGATTGGTTTTGGTGGCCGGGAATGATAAACAGGCCACTCACTGCCTGATGTGGCCACTACCACAATGGGTTGTGGGGGGAAAGAAGATACTATAGGGCACTGCCAGGGCAGGCCACCCCAGGGAGGTCACTGCTCCACCTGGCCAGCAGGGGTCACTACTCCAGCTGGGGGATACACAGAGGCTATTGCCCCATGGGGATGCCAGGGATCAGTGACTGCCCTACCTGGCCCCAGAGGGTGGTGGGGGTCACACACAGGGCACTGCCCCACCTGGCCAGCAAGGGTCACTGCCCCAGCTGGGGGATACACAGAGGCTATTGCCCCATGAGGATGCCAGGGATCAGAGCCTGCCCTACCTGGTCCCAGAGGGTGGCGGGGGCCACACACTCAGCACTGCCCCACCTGCCCACCGGTACCCGTCCCTAGTGGGGGAGTGATGCGCACCGGGAACCGGGCTCGCTGCTGCAATGGGGTTGGAAGATCCCCAGGGCCCTGCCTGACCCCCAGGCACCCTACCACCTTGGGGGAGGGGAAAAACCCACCTCGGGCACCGACTCCTCTGGCTACCAGTGGCCACGGGCCCAATGCAGGGGCTGGGGGGAGTAAATACACACAGGGCACTGCCCCAGCCGGGCAGCACCAGTCACCCGGATGAGAGTGGGAGACGCAGGGCTTGTCTACATCACAAAGTTGCAGCGCTGGTGAGGGGGTTACAGCGCTGCAACTTAGGAGGTGTACACATCTGTAGGGCATCACCAGCGCTGCAACTCCCTGTTTGCAGCGCTGGCCGTACTCCCATTTTGTCTCGGGTGTAGAGGATCCAGCGCTGGTGATCCAGCGCTGGTGATCAAGTGTAGACACTTACCAGCGCTTTTCTTGACCTCCGTGGAATAAGCAGGTATCCCAGCATACCTGAGGAAGCCTCTCTGGTAATCAAGCAGGTCTCCTTCCCCGCGGTTTGCTCCGGTGTTCTCCGAATCCCCCCCCAAGCGGGTCTCCTTCCCCACGGTTTGCAGAGGGGTTCAGGGAACGTGAGAGCAAACTGCGGGGAAGCAGGTCTCCTTCCCCGGTTTGCTCTCGCGTTCCCCGAACCCCCGTGCAAGCAGGTCTCCTTCCCCGGTTTGCTCTCGCGTTCCCCGAACCCCCGTGCAAGCAGGTCTCCTTCCCCGGTTTGCTCTCGCATTCCCCGAACCCCCGAGCAAGCAGGTCTCCTTCCCCGCGGTTTGCAGGGGGGGTTCGGGGAACGCGAGAGCAAACCGCGGGGAAGATCTGCTTGCTCGGGGGTTCGGGGAACGTGAGAGCAAACCGCAGGGAAGGAGACCTGCTTGCTCGGGGGTTCGGGGAACACTGGAGCAAACCGGGGAAGGAGACCTGCTTCCCCACGGTTTGCTCTCGTGTTCCCCGAGCCCCCCTTGAAGCCGCCCAACAGCGCTGCAGTGTGGCCACATCTAACACCACTTGCAGCGCTGGTTGCTGTAAGTGTGGCCACTCTGCAGCGCTGGCCCTATACAGCTGTACTAATACAGCTGTAACAACCAGCGCTGCAAAATTGTAGATGTAGACATACTCGCAGAGGGAACCGCCCCGGGGGCCGATACACATACAGGGCCCTACCCCACCGACCCATCCGCCAGCGCTAGGGGTGGGGTCACATAGGCAGTTGCCCTCCGTGGGCAGCAGGGGTCGCTGCAGCAGTGCTGGGAGGGGGGATACATGGCAGGCATTGCCCCACCTGGCCAGCAGGGGTCACTGCTCCTACAAGGTGGCACCTACAGGGCACTCCCACTCCTGGCCAGCAGCGGTCACTATCTCAGTGTTGGGGGGCAGACACACATAGGGCTCTGCCCCACCTAGTCACTAGGGGGCAGTGCCCCCCAGGAGCGATATTCCCCACGCACTGCCCCACCTGGCCAGCAGGGGTCACTATCTCAATGTTGGGGGGCAGACACACACAGGGCTCTGCCCCAGCTGGTCACCAGGGGGCAGTGCCCCCCAGGAGCGATATTCCCCACGCACTGCCCCACCTGGCCAGCAGGGGTCACTATCTCAGTGTGGGGGGGCAGACACACATAGGGCTCTGCCCCACCTGGTCACCAGGGGGCAGTGCCCCCCAGGAGCGATATTCACCACGCACTGCCCCACCTGGCCAGCAGGGGGTGCTGCACCCGGACGCCCACCCACCCCTAATCCCCGTGCGTGGGCGTGGGCCGGGTGTCACACGGCGTGCTAAGGAAGGGGGCCAAGGCTGATTTTCGTGACATTTCTGCTGCAGAAAGCGCCGAGTTGCAGCCCTCGCCCCGCCGAGCGCCTGCCCGGAGCCGGAGCAGCGTCCCTCGGAGAGCAGAGACCCCAGGCCCGGCTCTGGGGAGGGGCCGCGGGGAGCAGAGAAAGCGCCGCTCACCGCGGTGGGGAGACTCCCAATGCAGCGGGGGGAGAGACCGGCCCCCGCCGGGACCTCGCCCCCACCCAGCCAGGCTGGGCCCCCAGCAATTCGGGGGGGAGGCCGGGCGCAGGCAGGGGACCTCGGGCTCTGGGCTCAGCAGCCGCTTGGGTGGCGAGGAGGGGCCAGGACTCCCCCTTGCCGCCCCAGGGGGGGCAGATCCGGGGCAGGCTCGGGCATGGCTGGCTCAGCCGCCGGGGGCTCGCCCGCTTGGCCGTGCCCAGGAACGCGTCACGCCCAGGGGTGCCCCCGAGATGCAGGCACCGGGGGGACGACGGGGCCGGGGGCTGGGAGAGATGGGGGCCGAGGCCGACGGGGGCCGGAGATGACGGGGCCGGGGGCCAGGAGCGGATCCCGTCCCGCTTCCCGCCTGCGAGGTCACCGTCCGTCCCTGCAGCTCTGCTCCTGTCCCGCCGTCCAGCCAACCCTCAACCCCCCCCCTGGCCCCCCCATATGGCACCCCCCCGTCCATCTCCCTCACATCCCGCCATCCGGCCAACCCTCAACCCCCCCTCCGCCCCCCCCATATGGCATCCCCCCCGTCCATCTCCCTCACATCCCGCCGTCCGGCCAACCCTCAACCTCCCTTCCGCCCCCCCCATATGGCACCCCCCTCGTCCATCTCCCTCACATCCCGCTGACCGTGCAGCTCCGAGCACGAGGGGGCGTGGACAGGGCCCGATTAACCTTTTGTGGGCCCGGCGCCAGACGTATTGGTGGGGAATGGGGCATGGCGGGGGGAGGGGTTGATCCCCAGAGTGGGGGACGTGGGGGGGCACAGCCTCGGTCCGGGCAGCCCCATGCAAGGGCACCGTTCATAACCGCACAGCCACCAGCCCTACACTGCGCTGCCAGCGAGCTCTGCCACACACTCCCCAAGCCCCCTAACTGCCCAGCACCCCAACGTCCTGAGGGGACCCAGCACCCCAGTTCCTGAGGGGACCCAGCATCCCAACGTCCTGAGGGGACCCAGCACCCCAGTTCCTGAGCGAATGCAGCACCCCAATTCCTGAGGGGATCCAGCACCCCAGTTTCTGAGGGGACCCAGCATCCCAACGTCCTGAGCGGACCCAGCACCCCAATTCCTGAGGGGATCCAGCACCCCAACGTCATGAGCGGACCCAGCACCCCAATTCCTGAGGGGACCCAGCACCCCAATTCCTGAGGGGACCCAGCACCCCAACATGACGAGCGCTGGGCACTGTTTGAAATCTCTGCCACTGTTGTTTGTCAATAAATGGACGAGGAGGGTCCAGCCACGCGGGGGGAGCACAGGCCGCTGGTCCATGGGGGTGGAACACCCCCCTGCAGCCTCCCCCCTCCCTTCCCGGGACAGGGACTCGACCCTGACACAGTGGGGGGGGGTCCAGGTGGGGGTAAGAGGGTTCGGGGTGGAGCAGTGGGGGGGCCGGTGGCTCAGCTGGGGATCTGGACGCACAGGGGCTCGTTGGGGGGTGGATGGGGCAGTGGGACTCTGCAGAGGGGTGTCTGGGTGTGGGGGGCTCAGCAGGGGGGTGTCTAGGTGTCAGGGCTGAGCGGGGGGGGTCTCCGTGTCAGGGGGCTCAGCAGGGGGGTGTCTAGGTGTGGGGAGCTCAGCGGGGGTGTGTCTCCGGGTCGGCAGCTCAGCAGGGGGGGTGTCTAGGTGCTGGGGGCTCAGCACAGGGGTGTCTAGGTGTGTGGAGCTCAATGGGGGGTGTCGAAATGTGGGGAGCTCAGCGGGGGGGTGTCTAGGTTTGGGGGGCTCAGCAGAGGAGTGTCTAGGCGTGGAGGGTTCGGGGGGGTGTCTGGCTGCGGGGAGGCCAGCGCAGGGGTGTCGAGATGTGGGGAGCTCAGCGGGGGGGTGTCCAGGTGTGGGGGGCTCAGCACAGGGGTGTTTAGGTGGGGAGGGCTCAGCAGGGACGGTGTCTACGTGTGGAGGGCTCAGCGGGGGGGGTGTCGAGATGTGGGAGGAGCTCAGCACGGACGGAGGAGGAGGGTGGGGGAGGGGTGTTGAGGACGGAGGGAAGGATGGGGCGGGGCGCTGAGCATGGGAGGTGGGGTGGGGGAGGGGGGCTGAAGGGCTGGGGGGGCTCCAGGGGCTCTGTGCGAGGGTGGGGGAGGGGCGAGGTGCTGGGCCAGAGGGAGCGGGGGGGAGGAGGGGGGCGGGGCGCTGAGGATGGGGGGAGGAGTGGGCGGCTTGGGTTGCGGGGGACCAGGGGGGCTCCGGGGGCTCTGTGCGGGGGGCCGGGGGAGCAGGGGGGGCTCTGGGGGCTCTGTGCGGGGGGCTGGGGGCTCCGGGGGCTCTGTGCGGGGGGCCGGGGGAGCGGGGGGGCTCTGGGGGCTCTGTGCGGGGGGCTGGGGGCTCCGGGGGCTCTGTGCGGGGGTCCAGGGGAGCAGGGGGCTCCGGGGGCTCTGTGCGGGGGTCCAGGGGAGTGGGGGGCTCTGGGGGCTCTTTGCAGGGGGCCGGGGGACACTCGCTCTCCCCAGCTGGGCGCTCGGGGGGGCTGGACAGGAGGGTCCCACGGGCCGGAGTTTGCCCCCCCCCACGCCGGTCTGTGAATGTAGCCCCCGGCTCCGCTCCCCGCTGGCCGCAGGGCCAGGCAGCGCCTCCCCCCACCCCGCAGGCCGGCAGCCTGGAGGGGCTTTCCCAGCCTGGCGCCCCGTTCCCACCCCCGGGTCCCCCAGCCAGCTCTGGGTTCGGGTCCCCGGCTCCCCCCATCCGGCTCTGGGTTCGGGTCCCCGGCTCCCCCCAGCCGGCTCTGGGTTCGGGTCCCTAGATTTCAGTGCAACTAGGGCAACCAGGTGTCCGGATTTTATAGGGACAGTCCCGATTTTGGGGTCTTTTTCTTATACAGGCTCCTATTACCCCTCACCCCCGTCCCGATTTTTCACCCTAAGCATAACCCGCGCCGGTGCTGAGCGTCCAGGGGCCATGGACGGAGAGGGACCGGGGGAGCTGGGGACCCCCCTGCCGGCAGCAGGTCGGTGAATGCAGCGCGGAGCCGGGGCCGGGCACCGCAGGGGGACGCGTGGGAGTGGGCGGGTGCCTGTTGCCGGGTCAGCCCCACGGGCCAGTGGCCTGTCCCTGACAGCGGCCAGTGCCAGCTGGCCTGGGGGAACAGACAGACCGGGGCAATTATCGAGTGATCTGCCCCCTGCCGACCTGGCCCGGCTTCTGCAGGGCAGGGGGTGGCTCACGGCTCTGGCCCCCCAGGGAGGCAGCACCCCCGGGCATGGGGCAAAATGGGACCAGAGGTGCACATGGCCCCTGGCACGAGGGCGAGCTGGGGACCCTGCTGTGGGGCGAGGGGCCCCTGGAGACCCTGGCAGGGAAGAGACTGGGGGGAGGATGCAGGGGACCCGAAGTAGAGGGGGGTGGGATGGGGTGGGGCCAGTCCAGGCTGGTGGGGTCATGAGCAGCCCCGTTAGGGCCAGATCTGGGCCAGTCCCAGGACTGGGGGGGGTCAAAGCTGCGAGCCCGTGAGCACCAGTGGATGGTGCAGGGTGAATGGGATCCCCCTGGGCCCCACCAGCCCGGCCTGCCCCAGATCCCCCTGGACCCGCATCCTGCCCTGCGCCACATGCCCCTGGGCCCCCCCAGCCCGGCCTGCCTGATACCCCTTGGATCCCCCATACTGTCCTGCCCCGGATCCCCCTGGGCCCCACCAGCCCGGCCTGCCTGATATCCCCCTGGACCCCCCATCCTGCCCTGCCCCACATCCCCCTGGACCGCCCATCCTGCCCTGCCCCACATCCCCCTGGCCCCCACCAGCCTGTCCTGCCCGATATCCCCCTGGAAACCCATCCTGCCCTGCCCCACATCCCCCTGGGCCCCACCAGCCCGGCCTGCCTGATATCCCCCTGGACCTCCCATCCTGCCCTGCCCCAGATTCCCCTTGGCCCCGCCATCCCGCCCTGCCCCGGATCCCCCTTGGCCCAGCCTGCCCCATTTCCCCCAGAGCCCCACCAGCCCGGCCTGCCCCAGGGATCCCCCTGGGCCCCGCCAGCCTGGCCTGTCCCAGATCCCCCTGGGCCCCGCCAGCCCGACCTGCCCCGGATCCTGCTCTTAGGCCATGGTTTCTGCAAACATCGCTCATCTTTCTGTTCTTCTGTTTCTATTTCCCTCTCCCCAAAGAAGCAAACAGAAAGAACAAAGCTGTGAGCTCCCGGGGCCGTTTTCAGCCACCGCCCTTGGGCGTCGCTTCAGACCCCTCTAGCGGCACTTAAAGTGCAAACTTCGCCCCGAAGGCCCCGCTGTGCGCACGCCTCGGGCACCCCCGGGGTGCCATCCGGTCTGGGCCGTCGAGCTGCCATGGCCCCGGCGCGCCTTTGACGCTGCTCTGCCGTCTGGACGGCCGCTCCTGGCCCGGTCACGCCGCGTTTCGCATGTGCAATCGCTCGTCACTCCTGAATCTCATCGAGTGCGACACCCGCAAGTGCCTCGTCCCGGCCCCGGCCCCTCGAACGCTCTCCGTTCAATTAAGCATGTTTGTAAATCAATCCTGCTAAGAGGAGGAATAAATTCCAAGTAAAAATTCTACGGACGGTTTCTATCCGACTTCCCCCTTTGCCCCGTATTTCTACCCCGTGTAAACATTCTTGGCTCATCTCGGGAAAAAGGGTCTCCAAACTTTTTCCATCGCGCACCCCTACCAGTAAAACATTTCTGAGCACGCGCCCCCTGCCGCGCCGGCTCTACCGTTTTTGCCAAAGCCAAAAAAAAAAACCAAACAAAACACGGTCCTGCTGCCGTGCACCCCCAAGGAGCCTCTTCTGCACCCCACTTTGGAGGCCACTATGTTAGAGACCGGGCATGCTGGGTTTATAATAGGATCCTACTCTCACTCCTTCCTAATCAATACCAGGCCCCGAGGACGATCAAATTTACTGCCAACTTAGAGGCAGTGAGAGAGTTAAACCGACTGGACAATTCCTACAAACTGTCATCTCCATGGCCCGTCCAAAACCCCGCACCGTAACCTCTGCTCAGCCTTACAGAGACGCTCTGCCGAGAGAGACCCCTCTACCAAACCCGGGCGCGAGAGTTTGTCTCGCTGGGGAGAAAGGAACCGTTCCTCTGCGTTCACGTCGTTCACCCCATGCGCGATGGGAAATGTTTGCGGGCGCTACCAGCCGGGGACCGGCGGCGTGTACCGCCCAGCGTCCCAGCAGCGCGTCTGCAGGCACGTGGGGCTGGGGGTGTTCTCGACGGGGTAGGAACCGTCAGCACCGCGGGCGGCTGGTGAGGTCCCAGCTCAGCTCCCGGGGGCTGAGAGGCTCTGGGGGGAAGACTTCGGGCTCCAGGAGGGGGCTTGGGGTTTCAGTGCCCCTCCCTCCCTCACGTCAGCCCTGGGGGTCTGGGCTGTAGCCTACCCACCGCCCCCCAGCTCCAGCCACACGGCTTCAGCCCATGGGCTCTGGCTTCAACCCCCGGGGCGCTGGGGCTCTGGCTTGGAAAACTTCTCACAGTGGCCACCAGCGAGAGTAGGCGGCCGCACTCTGACACCACCAAAAACACTGTGATGCAACCCCCCCACCCCGCTCTGGAGCATGGAGGGGGCAGCAGCTGAGACCCCCGGCCGGCCTGGGCTGGGCCGAAGCTGGGAGCAGAGCACCAGAGGGTTGTCCTGGCTCCCTCCTCGGCACCAATCAATTCCCCCCACCCCCGAGACCGCAGCCTGGGGCTAAGGGTGGTGCCCACTGGGGTTTCTCGTCTTGCTCCCGCTGGGATGAGCAGGGACCTGGGGGTGTTTCTAGCAAAGCCACTGGGACGGAAGTGAGGAACCAGCTCAGGAACCGGCATCAGCTGAGCAGCCACCTTGCCTGCCGAACGGCCCCGTATTTCATCGTTTCCAAGGCCTCTGCTTCCCGCAACCTTTTCCCCGCGTCCACTGGCTGGCTGGGCACGGGAGGGTCTGTACTGTCGACAAAGGAGATTAAACGTGGGGAAATTCAGCCTCTGCGCTTGCCAGCTGACGGTTCCCTCCCGGTTTGGGGCCTGCACTGAAATACCAAGAGGGATCTCAGGGCTGGTGTCCGTGGGGTACTTAGCTGGAATAGCGACGTCTCTCTGGGTGTCAAAAATCCACCCCCCCCCAAACCAGTATAGTTAAGGTGACCTAAGCCATGGTCAGATAGCACTAAATGAAAGGGAGAATTGATCTGTCGATGTAGCTATTCATAGCATAGCAGGGTGGGAAGGGACCTCAGGAGGTATCTAGTCCAACCCCCTGCTCAAAGCAGGACCAACCCCCAGATGGATTTATGCCCCAGATCCCTAACTGGTCCCCTCAAGGATTGAACTCACAACCACTGAGCAATCCCTCCAGTCACTGTCTTCTCCAAAGTGTCACAGCAGCATTTTAAGTGTAGACGGCCTGAGAGTGAGACCAGATCTGACTCCAGTTCGCAGTGTGGATACTCAGGCACTAAGACAACAGCCTAACACTGCCACAATCGGCAGGATTTGAACTCGCATGGGGCAATGCCAACAGCAGGATTTGAACTCGCGTGGGGCAACGCCAACGGATTTCTAATCTAGCACCTTAGCCACTCAGCCACAATTACTCAACACGTGGGTCGTTGACGACACAGTGATTCAGCTATCACAGAACTGGCACGTCAAGTTGTTCGCTCAGACCCGCTCCCCCAGCACACCCACGGCTGTGTATCTGTGTGTGTGTCCATGGTTGAACAACAAGAGTTCCTGCCCATTTCCCTTCCGGCTGGAGCATGATTAGAGTGTGTTTGTGGTTAACGACATTGCTGTAGATTGTTGTTCATTCCCCACACTGACAATTCAGACCCGTTCCTATTCGAATCTCCATCAGATCATGCCAATAACCGGGGGCAGGATTTCTCTGCGGCACTGACATTTTTCAGCTGGTTGGTGCATGAGCTCAGCCTTGCATCCATCCCTGATGTTTCATGGACTAACAACAGCAGCGTAAAGAAAGAGGAGAGTGAATATCTCACTGTCAGAGGTGAAGGTGGCCACGGCCCTTCTGTCTGACCATTGCAGGAGAGAAGGTTTCAGTGGAATTGTATGTCCTGGCTCAGACCAGAGACACGGGGAGGTTTTGCTGTTCATGGATCCGTGCAAAGGAAATTGTGTGAAATTGAGGATGGAAATGAAACGTCCACATGGTGGCCCAATGCCCTAAGGAATGTGGGTGAAGGACTCTGGCTGGGGAATGATTTTACAAGAGTTCATATCAATTTATTGCCCTGATTAAAAGCTATGGCTAAAAGGGTGAACCTGTGTAGGGACACCCGGGTGGGTATCTAGTCCATTGCCTTAACCAGGGGTAGTTGATTATTTTATCAAGAGCCAAATTTCTTGGTCAAGGTCTAGTCAATGTCTAGACTCCAGAGAAAATAATACACTGATGATAAGAAGAAGAATATAGAAATATTTTGCAGTCACCGTGGGCATAACTACGATGATTGTTTCGTGTTTCACTCTTTATATCTGACACCACCACCGCCTTTCCCAAGGGTAAAACTAACCGTTTCTTCAGATACCAGGGAGTGTTTTCATTCCTCCTAGCGACACAGGGGTTTGATGTAGCTGCTTTCAATCCTCCGGCTCTGCCCGGATAAGTAACATTTCAGGCGGTCACTGAACTGAAGGACGGAGATCATTTTTTGACAAGTTACGTCTCTTCTTAAAGGTGTTTGTCTGGTTGGCAGCCCCGGTTCCCAGGTCGCTCCTGAGGGAAGAAAGTTTCTATGTATAATACCAAACATTTAACAGAGAGGAGGGAAAGGCCGATGGCCACGTGATGGGGCCAGGATGTCCCACGACATGGGTCTTTTATGTGGGATGACTCTGAACATTGACTGATCTCCACTCCCTTGTGTTTGAAGAGATGGTTAGTTTTGCACTTGGGAACCAATAAATCTGAAGCAGTGTTATGGATGGTGACACTAGGATTGAAGGGTTATTTAGTGCTCTAAAAATTCTTAAAAACATTGAGCTTAAACTGGAGCTGCCTGTTATTAAAGGCTGGTTTCCTGTCGGTGCCATAAGCTCTGCTAGAAACGCCCTGGGATCCCTCCTGCCTTGGTGGGAACTACAGGGAATCATCCCCCGCAGCCCTTGGCTCCAGGCTGATATTTCTGGGGAGGGGACGTGGAATTGATTTGTTTGCTGTTGAGAAGGGAGACAGGACAGTTCCCAGGGAACGAGAACTCCCAGCATCTTCCCAGCCCAACCCAGGTTCCTGCATCTGACCCCTGGGCAATACTGCCTGTCCTGACCCACAGCCCACGAAATACCAGCCCTGGAACCCCCAGTCACCACTCTGCCGGTGCCCCTCACTCCCGACTCGCAACCCCCTGTGCTCTCCCCAGTTCAGCCGGTGCCCCTCACTCCCGACCCGCAGCCCCTGGGCTCCCCACAGCTCTACTGGTGCCCCTCACTCCCAACCCGCAGCCGCTGGGCTCCCCACAGCTCTACTGGTGCCCCTCACTACCGACTTGCAGCCCCTGGGCTCCCCACAGCTCTGCTGGTGCCCCTCACTCCTGACCCGCAACCCCCTGGGCTCCCCCCAGTTCTGCCGGTGCCCCTCACTCCCGACCCGCAACCCCCTGGGTTCCCCCCAGCTCTCCTGGTGCCCCTCACTCCTGACCCGCAACCCCCTGGGCTCCCCCCAGTTCTGCCGGTGCCCCTCACTCCCGACACGCAACCTCCTGTGCTCTCCCCAGCTCAGCAGGTGCCCCTCACTCCCGACCCGCAACCCCCTGGGCTCCCCCCAGCTCTGCCGGTGCCCCTAAATTCTGACCCGCAACCCCCTGGCCCCCCCCAGCTCTCCCAGTGCCCCTCACTCCCGACCCGCAGCCCCCTGGCCTACCCCCAGACCTACCAGTGCCCCTCACTCCCGACCCGCAGCCCCCTGGGCTTCCCCTAGTTCTCCTGGTGCCCCTCATTCCCGACCCGCAGCCCCCTGGGCTCCCTGCAGCTCTGCTGGTGCCCCTCACTCCCGACCCGCAGCCCCCTGGGCATCCCACAGCTCCGCCGGTGCCCCTCACTCCCGACCCGCAGCCCCCTGGGCTCCCCCCAGCTCTGGGGTACCCCTCACTCCTGACCCGCAGCCCCTGGGCTCCCCCAGCTCTGGGGTACCCCTCACTCCCGACTCGCAGCCCCCTGGTCTCCCCCAGCTCTGGGGTACCCCTCACTCCCGATCCGTAGCCCCCTAGGCTTCCGTCAGCTCTCAAGGTGCCCCTCGCACCCGACTCGCAGCCTCTGCTAGCCCAGCCCTGCCCTGCCCCCCCCCAGCTCTGCTGGTGCCCCTCACTCCGGACCTGCAGCCCTCTGGGCTCTCCCCAGCTCTGCCGGTGCCCCTCACTCCTGACCAGCAGCCCCTGCTAGCCCAGCTCTGGGCCCCCCCAGCTCTGCTGGTGCCCTTCACTCCCGACCCGCAGCCCTTGGGCTTCCCCCATCTCTGCTGGTGCCCCTCACTCCCGACCCGCAGCCCTCTGGGCTCCCCCAGCTAAGCCGGTGCCCCTCACTCCCGACCTGCAGCCCCCCGGACTCCCTCCAGCTCAGCCGGTGCCCCTCACTCCCGACCCGCAGCCCCCTGGGCTCCCCCCAGCTCCGCCGGTGCCCCTCACTCCCGACCCGCAGCCCCTGCTACCCTAGGCCTGGACTCCCCCCAGCTCTGCCAGTGCCTCTCACTCCCAACCTGCAGCCCCCAGGGCTCCCCCAGCTCTGCCCCCCACCCCAGTGTCTGGCCCTGCCCCTCCCTGGGCTCCCGGGGGGTGGGTCCCTGGCTGAGGCCGGCAGGCCGGACCTGCATTCACCAGCACTCGGGGCTCTGGGACCCCCAGCAAACCCGAGGGGTGGGGGGCCCTGGGCACCTACCAGCAGCTATGGGCTGTATATGGCCCGTGGGCCCTACACCGCCCGTCCCTGGACCCGAATTAGAAATCCCAGTAAAGAAACCACCGCAATGGCGAGCCTGGAAACGCAGGTGCCAGTGCTACGGCCAGCAACTCCCAGTTTCCACAGATTGCTGAGGAGCGAGTGTGAGTAATGCACGAGGACATGCACGGGCACAGGGCTGACACGGGGCTGCACACGGGCACAGGGCTAACACGGGGCTGCGCACGGGCACAGGGCTGACACGAGGACGTGCACATGGGCACAGGGCCGACACAGGGACGCGCATATGGGCACAGGGGTGACACAGGGACGCGCATATGGGCACAGGGGTGACACGAGGACATGCATATGGGCACAGGGATGACATGGGGACGTGCATGGGCACAGGGCCGACATGAGGACGTGCATATGGGCACAGGGCTAACACGGGGATGTGCATGGGCACGGGGCTGACACGGGGACGTGCACATGGGCACAGGGCCGACACGGGGACGTGCACATGGGCACTGTACTAACACGAGGACGTGCACATGGGCACAGGGCCGACACGGGGACATGCACATGGGCACAGGGCTGACACGAGGATGTGCACGGGCACTGTGCTAACACGAGGACGTGCACATGGGCACAGGGCTGACACGGGGACGTGCACATGGGCACAGGGCTGACACGAGGACATGCACGGGCACTATGCTAACACGAGGATGTGCATATGGGCACAGGGCTAACACGAGGATCTGCATGGGCACAGGGCTGACACAAGGACGTGCACATGGGCACAGGGATTGCAAGGAAGGGAGCGTCGCTCGGGCAGTCCCGGTCAGAGAAATCGGTGCCCGGCTCGGGGGGGTCTGTGCAGCCGGACGCCCTGATAAGGGGAGTCTCTGCCACTGAGGGGGGGGGACGGAAAACATTTCACGGGATCAAGCCTCCCATCACCCCTCAGGCAGGAGGAGCCGGGGTGCCTGGGCATCGGGGTGCCTGGGCCTTTAAGCACCAGCCCCAAGAGGTGCTGTCTGGGGGAGGGGAAGTAAAAATCCCCTCTGCCCCGCCCCCAATTCTTGCAAACGCGGGTGTCTCAGGGCACGGGGGTCACTGTTCCCCCCTCTGCCCCTGCCTGGGCTGGGCTTTACTCTCCGGCAGCGCCGCACCCCTGGATCCTCCACCCCTCAGCCCCTCTCCTGACGCTGCCTCCAGCTGCCTGAGCCCCCAGTCAATTTCCACCACCCCCCAGCCCCAACTGGCCCCCTTTAGCCCCCGTGAAAAGCAGCCACTAACTCTGCTGGCGAGGGAAGGGCAGGGTGGGGGCCGTGGCTTCACCAGAGGAGACTGAGCATGCTCAGTGCAACCAGTAGGTATTCCCCCCAACCCAGCCCCCCCACCCAACATCCCCCTAACCCCCCAGCCCAGCCCCCCCACCCAACGTCCCCCCAGACCCCCAGCCCACACCCCCACCCAACGTCCCCCTAACCCCCCAACCCAGCCCCCCCACCCAACATCCCCCTAACCCCCTAACCCAGCCCCCCACCCAACATCCCCCAGACCCCCAGCTCTGCTCCCCCATCCAATGTCCCCCCAACCCCCAGCTCTGCCCCCTCACCCAATGCCCTCCCGACCCCCAGCCCTGCTCCCCCACCCAACGTCCCCCCCGACCCCCAGCTCTGCTCCCTCACCCAATGCCCCCACGACACCCAGCCCTGCTCCCCCACCCAACATCCCCCTAACCCCCAGCCCAGCCCCCCCACCCAACATCCCCCAGACCCCCAGCTCTGCTCCCCCATCCAATGTCCCCCCAACCCCCAGCTCTGCCCCCCCACCCAACATCCCCCCAACCCCCAGCTCTGCCCCCTCACCCAACGCCCCCACGACCCCCAGCCCTGCTCCCCCACCCAACATCCCCCCCAACCCCCAGCCCAGCCCCCACACCCAACATCCCCCCAACCCCCAGCTCTGCCGCCTCACTCAACATCCCCCCTGACCCCCAACTCTGCCCCCTCACCCAACATCCCCCTAACCCCCAGCCCAGCCCCCCCAACCAACATCCCCCATACCCCCAGCTCTGCTCCCCCACCCAATGTCCCCCTGACCCCCAGCTCTGCCCCCCCACCCAACATCCCCCCAACCCCCAGCTCTGCCCCCTCACCCAACGCCCCCACGACCCCCAGCCCTGCTCCCCCACCCAACATCCCCCCCAACCCCCAGCCCAGCCCCCACACCCAACATCCCCCCAACCCCCAGCTCTGCCGCCTCACTCAACATCCCCCTGACCCCCAACTCTGCCCCCTCACCCAACATCCCCCTAACCCCCAGCCCAGCCCCCCCAACCAACATCCCCCATACCCCCAGCTCTGCTCCCCCACCCAATGTCCCCCTGACCCCCAGCTCTGCCGCCTCACCCAACATCCCCCTAACCCCCAGCCTAGCCCCCCCACCCAACATCCCCCAGACCCCCAGCTCTGCTCCCCCACCCAATGTCCCCCTGACCCCCAGCTCTGCCCCCTCACCCAACATCCCTCTGACCCCCAACTCTGCCCCCTCACCCAACATCCCTCTGACCCCCAACTCTGCCCCCTCACCCAACATCCCCCCAACCCCCCAGTCCAGCCCCACCACCCAACGTCCCCCACAACCCCCAGCTTTGCTCCCCTACCCAACGTCACCCCTGACTCCCAGCTCTGCCCCCTCATCCAACATCCCCCTAACCCCCCAGCCCAGCTCCCCCAATATCACCCCGACCCCCAGCCCAGCCCCCACCACCCAACATCCCCCAGCCCCCCAGCCCAGCCCCCACCACCCAACATCCCCCAGCCCCCCAGCCCAGCCCCCCCACCTAACATCCCCCCGACCCCAAACTCTGCCCCCTCACCCAATGTCCCTCCAACCCCCAGCTCTGCCCCCTCACCCAACGTCCCCCAACTCCCAATCCTGCCCCCCCACCCAACGCCACCTGACACCCAGCTCTGCCCTCCACTCAACATCCCCCTAACCACCAGCCCTGCCCCCCACCCAACATCCCCCCGAGCCCCAAACCTGCCCCCCCACCCAACACCCCCGACACCCAGCTATGCCCCCCACCCAACATCTCCCGGACCCCCAGCTCTGCCTCCACATCCAATATCCCCCCGACCCCCAGCTCTGCCCCACCACCCAACATCCCCCCGACCCACAAACCTGCCCCCCCACCCAACGCCCCCGACATCCAGCTATGCCCCCCCACCCAACATCCTCCTAACCACCAGCCCTGCCCCCACATCCAATATCCCCCCGAACCCCAGCTCTGCCCCACCACCCAACATCCCCCCGACCCGCAAACCTGCCCCCCACCCAATGCCCCCTGACATCCAGCTATGCCCCACATCCAACATCCCCCTAACCCCCCAACCCAGCCCCCACCACCCAACGTCCCCTCAACCCCCAGCTCTGCCCCCTCACCCAACGTCCCCCCCCGACCCCCAGCTCTGCCGCCTCACCCAACATCCCCCGACCCCCAGCTCTGCCCCCTCACCCAACATCCCCCCCGACCCCCAGCTCTGCCCCCTCACCCAACATCCCCCCCGACCCCCAGCTCTGCCCCCTCACCCAACGTCCCCCCGACCCCCAGCTCTGCCCCCTCACCCAACATCCCCCCCGACCCCCAGCTCTGCCCCCTCAACCAACGTCCCCCCGACCCCCCAGCCCAACCCCCACCACCCAACATCCCCCAGACCCCCAGCTCTGCCCCACCACCCAACATCCTCCCAACCCCCCAGCGCAGCCCCCACCACCCAACATCCCCCTAACTCCCAGTCCTGCCCCGCTACCCAACATCACCCCGACCTGCTCCCCCACCCAACGTCCCCCCTGACCCCCAGCTCTGCCCCCTCACCCAACCTCCCCCCGACCCCTAGCTATGCCCTCCCACCCAACATCCCCCTAACCCCAGCTCTGCCACCTCAGCAAATATCCCCCTAACCCCCAGCCCAGCCCTCACCACCCAACATCTCCCCAAACTCCCAGCTCCAGTCGCCCCCCCCGGCTCTGACACCCTAGATTCCCCCTCCGGCTCCCAGGCCCCACCTGGGCTCCGAGCTCCGCAGCCGAGCCGCGCTCCGGGCCCCTCCCCGCGTGTCCGCCCCACGCGTGTCCCCGCCCCACGTCACCTCCCCGCCAGGCCATGGCCCCGCTGCCGGCACACAGGGGCGGGCTCCCGGGCCGGCGGGGGGGGGCAGGAAGGGGCGGCTCCTTCCCGGGCCTGGCCCTGCCCCTCGGGTCCCCCCAAGGTAACCCCAGCTCTGCCCCTCAGATTGTCACTTGTCTCCCCCCACCCGTGGGCACCTGCCCCTCTCCTGCAGCTGGGCTCCCCGCGTGTCCCAACCCCCCTGCGTGGGGCCCGGAGGCAGGGCCAGGCCCGGGGAGGAGCCGCCCCTTCCTGCCCCCCCCGGCCCGGCCCCCGCCCCTTTGTGCCGGCAGCGGGGCCATGGCCGGGGCCGGGAGCGCGGCGCGGGGGCTGCTCCAGCCCTGCAGCCCGCGGGGCAGCGCGGTGGGGCCCGGGGGGGCGGGGACACGCGTGGGGCGGACACGCGGGGAGGGGCCCAGAGCGCGGCTCGGCTGCGGAGCTCAGAGGCCAGGCGGGGCCCGGAAGCGAGGGGAGCCGGGGGGGCGGGGATCGTGGGGCTGTTGGGGGGCATTAGTGGGAGGAAAGAGCGGGAGATTTGGGGGGTGTCACTGGGGAGACAAGCGGGGAGTTGAGGGGTGTCAGTGGGGGGGGGGGAAGAGCAGGGAGTTTGGAGGGTCTCGGGGGACAGAGCTGGGAGTTTTGGGGTGTCAGTGGGGGGAAGAGGAGGGAGTTTGGGGGCTGTCAGTGGGGGGGCAGAGCAGTGAGTTTGTGTGTCAGTGGGGGAGACAAGCAGGGAGTTGGGGGGTGTCAGTGGGGAGGAAGAGCAGGGAGTTTGGGGGTGTCCGTGGGGGGGCAGAGCAGGGAGTTTCGGGGTGTCCGTGGGGGGGCAGAGCAGGGAGTTTCGGGGTGTCCGTGGGGGATCAGAGCTGGGGTTTGGGGGATATTCAGTTGGGGGGCTCCATGTTCACATCTGGCTCTTGGGGCCTGGGGGGGCAGTGTCTGAAGTTGGTTGCTTAGGATGTGGATGGAGTCGGCCAATACCCAAAGCTCGGGGTTGGGGGGGCAGGGGGCTGCACCCCGTCCCTTCCCTGGGGGGTTCTGTGTTTTCTTGGGAAAACCTGGTCTCCCCGCCCCCATCACCATCACCTCCCACATCGTCCTGGCTGAGGCTGAACTAGACCTGGGGGGAAAGTCTCCATGAGTCCCGGGGTCTCTGCAGGGCGGGGGGGGGGACCCTGAAATCTGGCAGCTTGGGGGGTTTGCAGCGCTTTGTAACCCCCTCCCCTGCTTCTTCCAGGCCCCCCCAGCAGAGCGTCCGGCCCCCCTGCGAGCCCAGGGAGAAGCCGCCGAAGCCGAGAGGCAGCGGCGAAGCGAGGAGCTGCTGGTAGGTGCCCAGGGCCCCCCACCCCTCAGGTTTGCCAGGGGTCCCAGAGCCCCGAGTGCCGATGAATGCAGGGCCCGGCTTGCCGGCCTCAGCTGAGGACTCACCCCCCGGGAGCCCAGGGAGAGGCAGGGTCTGACATGGGGGGGCGTGATGCTCTTAGGGGGCAGGGGGCTGCTGGAGAGGAGAGGGTCCAACATGGGGGCCGCGATGCCCTTATGGGGGAGGGGGCTGCTGGGCAGGAGAGGGTCGGACACGGGGGGGACGCGATGCCCTTATGGGGCAGGGGGCTGCTGGGCGGGAGAGGGTCAGACACGGGGGGGGCACGATTCGATGCCCTTGGGGGGCAGGGGCTGCTGGGCGGGAGAGGGTCCGACACGGGGGGCGCGATGCCCTTAGGGGGCAGGGGACTGCTGGGTGGGAGAGGGTCAGACACGGGGGGGGGCACGATGCCCTTAGGGGGCAGGGGGCTGCTGGGCGGGAGAGGATCTGACACGGGGGGGCACGATTCGATGCCCTTAGGGGGCAGGGGGCTGCTGGGCGGGAGAGGGTCCGACACGGGGGGTGCGTGATGGTCTTAGGGGGCAGGGGGCTGCCAGGCAGGAGAGGGTCCGGCTGTATGAACCCAGAGCCCCTGCCCACGGGCTGGCTGGACGTCGCAGTGACCAGGGGGATGGGGGGGAAGGAGATGAACTGGGGGCTGCAGAGATGGAGGGTTTGGCTTGGTGCAAGTTGATGAGATTTTGGGGAGAACAGTCCCCCCCCGTGAGCCGTGTCCCGCTCACCCTGGCCCTGATCCCCCCTCCCCTCCAGGGGTGAATGACCCCACATCCCCCCGCACAGGAGGTCCCGCAGTGGGGAGGAAATCCCGCACCCTCCGGGAGGTGCCTTTCCGGGTCTCCCCGGTGCCCACCCGCCCTCGCCCTGTGGCTGCAGGAGCAGGTGGCAGCCGAGAGGCGGAAGATCGGCTGGGAGTGGCGGGAGCTGCGAGGGTTTCTGGAGGAGCAGGAGCAGCGGCTGCTGGCCCGGCTGAAGGAGCTGGAGAGAGCCATTGTCCGGAGAAGGGATGAGGGCGGCTGCAGCCTGTCCTGGGAGATTTCCCTGCTCAGCGAGAGGGGAGGAGAGAAGGGGCAGCAGCCGCTGAGCCAACCCCTGCAGGTCAGGCTGTCATTGCAGTGATCGTACGCAGGGTTTCTATAGGCGCTTCTGAGCCCTAGACCCCAAAGCACTTTACAGTGTGGGGTCGAGGGCATTATCCCTCTGGGACAAATGGGGAAACTGAGGCAGAGCCCTGCCTAAGGTCACAACCCGACTCTGTGGCAGAGTTAATGGTTTACTGGGGCCAGGGGGCTTGTGGGGCTCTCAGCCCTGGGGGGAATTTGATTCCCAAAGCAGAGGAAAATTTTCTGCCCGTAAAGTGCCCGGAGGGGAAACTTTCCCTCTGCAGCCACCTCCCAGCAGGGATTTCTGGGGCTGCTGAGCGCAACTGTCCTGCTGGTGGGGACGGGCCCGGCCGCTGCCATCTGCACAAGAACCCGAGTGTCTGCAATTCCCGCAAACCCCATTGGTTCCCCTGGCGATTCCCCTGCAGAGCAGGAGGCTCCCCTCAGCCTGGGACACGTCCTCTGACGACCTCATCTTTCTCTCCCTCTCTAGGGTGCCGGGAGCTGTGGGGGCAGGTGAGTGCTGGGCTCCGTCTCGCTCCCCTCGTGGTGCGGTAGGGCTGAATTCAACGGTGGGCCCTGCTGTGTGACCGTCAGCTCCGAGCCTAGGATTCTGCCTCCTCTCGGACAGCTGATACGGTCCCCCCCAGGGCTGTCAGATGTGGGCCAGGGGCCAGGCCAGGCCTGGCTGACGTATTCACGTGGCCACCTCATGTGTTCAGGGTGTGCAGAATCTCAGCTTTCCATTTATTTTAAAGTAAGTTTCTAGCCCTCCTGGTTGCAAAGAAACCCTCTCCAATGGACACGGGGAGACAGCGGCGCCTTCCTGAGTCTGCAGACAGCCTGAAACAGCGGCTCAGAGGGGTGTGAAGTCCCTCGGCCTCCATTAATCTCATTGGAGTGTCCACATAGACGCTGACTTCCTTTGTTCCCGGGAGGGGGGTGTGCTTGATTCCCCGAATCTCCCCTTTGTTGTCCCACTGAAATATGTGGGTGTCCTGTGAAGGGAGGTGGGGTGCAGAATCTTAAATTGATGCCCTGGCCTCCTGAATGTACCAGAAAGTGGAGGATGTGCCCCCTCCCCCCCAATATGAGCCGGGCATCCCCGGGTTGCTGCTCCCGCGGAAGGGCTCAGGGCTTTTGGTGTTCAGGGCCCACATTCGTCCTCTGCCGGAGCCCTGGGCTCTGTCTGAGCAGCTGGGACCTGTCCACTCTTTGGTCTGCGTCTCCTCCCTTTCCACGTAATCCCGGTGCCGGGGCCCCTTGTTGCTGGAATATCCCGGCGTTGGGGGCGGCTCCGCACCCCGCAGACCCAGAGCGTCCCACAGAAAGCTCCCAAGCCCGTCTCTGTTTCTTGCCCCCATGTTTCCCAGTGTCCCATCTCTCTGGGCCCATGGCGAGCACAGGGCTGACGGCCGGTGACTCTCCATAACAGAGACAATCTCAGGCTGCAAAGTTCAGATCCAGGGATCCTCGAGTTTGGGGGCTGCTGGGCTCAGGGTCGGGGGCTCAGGCCTATTTCTCACCCCTCCTTTTCCCAGCAGGGAGGACGGGACATTTCGGAAGCCAGAGCCGTCGTTTGCGGAGCTGGAGAATAGACTTAGCGATTTCTCTCTGAAAAGTGCCATGCTGCAGGAGGTGCTGCTGGGATTCAAAGGTGAGTTGGAGTCTGGAGGTGGCCTCTCCTGACCCTGGGGAGAAGTCGGGGACTCTAGTGATGTCACTGACCCCGGCTCCATCTCACAGCCCAGCTCAGCGAGTCGCCCTTCCCCATGGAGCAGCCCTGTGGGGCTGGCTCTGTCTGCAGTGGCTGCATTATCTGCCTCTGATCTCTGTCGCCATCTCGTAGTTAACAGCAGTTCCATTAATAAGCAATGGGGATTTCTCCATGAATGCGAGAGCCTGAATTCTCACCTCTCCCATCTTCTCCTTCCCCTAGAGACACTGCGACGGGAGCTGGGGAGCGACACAGGTACGTGTCTGTCTCTGACCGGCCAGGGGGAGATTTCAGCCCCATAACCATGTTAGCGACAGGGGATCGCAGCCTCCAGCCCCAATGTGCAGCTGGAAATGGTGGAACAATGCGAAAGCGGGTGACCCCCGTGCCTGACTCACTCCTGCTGTGACGTCTGACGGGGATTCAGAGTGAATCCGGATCTCAGGGGCGTGTTTCCCTTTGGGGAAAGGAACAGGCACCCGACTGGTGTGAGATAGGATGAAACAAGGACAATAATCTCCAGGCCCTGAGGCGTCTGAGAGCTTCCACGAGCGAGTGGAAGTGGTCAGATGTGGGCAGCAGAGTCTCGGGCATGAGGAGGGGGGCAGCCCGGCTGTGCCGTGGGGCTCTTATGCCGCAGACACGCCAGCCGGGAACGTCCTTTGTGAACGCGGAGGGAGCTGTGCGGTGCGGGTTCACGTTTTTCATACGGACTTCAAAAAAAGGGAGCCCCTGTTTTTTTTTCTTTTGGCAAACCCCTGACAGTTAGCAAGAAATAAGACTAAAACCCGTAACGAGGCCGATCCTATGCCATGTGCATGTGTGCGTCTCAAGAGGCTGACAGAGAAAGAAGGGGTGTCCCTGAGGGCGAAACGTGCCAGAAGTGAGATTTCCTTTGCTGAAGATTATAAGAAATCCGTCCCCTTGCGCTGGGGGAATGTGCCGACCAGCTCAGATCCAGTTCCTGTCTCGGCACCGGATGGGTTTTGCGTGGTTCCCCCTCTGCTGTCTCCCAAAACTAAGTGATTGGGCAACCAAATGAAATCGAATGTGTATAAATGTAAAGTAATGCACCTTGGAAAAAATAACCCCAACTATACATACAATGCGATGGGGGCTAATTTAGCTACAACTAATCAAGAAAGAGATCTTGGAGTCATCATGGATAGTTCTCTGAAGATGTCCACGCCGTGTGCAGAGGTGGTCAAAAAAGCAAACAGGATGTTATGAATCATTAAAAAGGGGATAGAGAATAAGACAGAGAATATATTATTGCCCTTATATAAATCCATGGTACGCCCACATCTCGAATACTGTGTACAGATGTGGTCTCCTCACCTCAAAAAAGATATTCTAGCACTAGAAAAGGTTCAGAAAAAGGCAACTAAAATGATTAGGGGTTTGGAGAAGGTCCCATATGAGGAAAGATTAAAGAGGCTAGGCCTCTTCAGCTTGGAAAAGAGAAGACTAAGGGGGGATATGATAGAGGTATATAAAATCATGAGTGATGTGGAGAAAGTGGATAAGGAACAGTTATTTATTTATTACCATAATAGGGGTCACCAAATGAAATTAATAGGCAGCAGGTTTAAAACAAATAAAAGGAAGTTCTTCTTCACGCAGCGCACAGTTAACTTGTGGAACTCCTTGCCGGAGGAGGTTGTGAAGGCTGGACTATAACAGCGTTTAAAAGAGAACTGGATAAATTCATGGAGGTTAAGTCAGTAAACGGCTCTTAGCCAGGATGGGTAAGGATGGTGTCCCTAGCCTCTGTTTGTCAGAGGGTGGAGATGGAGGGCAGGAGAGAGATCACTTGATCATTGCCTGTTAGGTTCACTCCCTCTGGGGCACCTGGTACTGGCCAGTCAGTAGACAGATACTGGGCTGGATGGACCTTTGGTGTGGCCGTTCTTATGTTCTGTCCTGGGGAACCATCTTAGATTTAAAGGGTCTCGGTGGGTTTAGCCCTGGTGGGAGGGGATGGGTCTGCAGTGCCACGATGGAGCATTTTTCCAGCGTGGGAGTCGAAAACGTCTCTGCAGAGGAAGCGCCAGTGAGACTTGTGATGTGAAATGACCTAAAGTCTGTTCTGAAACACTCGCCCCCCCTCCCCCGCAATAACCCTTCTCCCTCCCGACAGGCTGCAGAATAACATCCCCGGGTCCCTCCAGATTCTCCCAGCCTGCCCAGGGAAGGGAAGTGGATGCAGCAGACCTGGCTCAGGTAGGGATACTGAGGACGTGCTGGGGGGGTTCCCGTACGAGCCAGAGGGACAGGAAAGACACAGGAAGTGGGAGGGAGTAGGGAGTTTGATCTAAGGGTGGGAGGGTGCAGACATTGCACAGGGTGGAGAAAGGGAGGGGGACGAGGTGTGATGGACCTACTGGGACTTGGTAAACCTGGGGCCGAGTTTTTAGGAAGAGCCCATGGTGGTTGGGTTGTGAGTGGGACTCCCCTGACGCTGTATCCATTTGATGGGCTCCTCTCCCCCGGGAATAGTGGGGCAGCAGGTCCTGAGTGTTGGACTCTTGCTTTTTCAGGGATCGGTGACCTTCGAGGAGGTGGCTGTGTATTTCACCAAGGAAGAGTGGGCTCTGCTGGACCCCACTCAGAGAGCCCTCTACAGAGACGTCATGCAGGAGAACTATGAGACTGTGACCTCGCTGGGTAAGGATTCCCGTCCCGTTGGTTCTTGGAAGGGGAAATGCAGAATTAAGGTTCACGCCACCCCCACAATGCCACCTCTACTCTGCCCTATTTCAACATCACCCCAATATGCCAGTGACACACACACTACTAGAGACCCTCCCCTGCTGCAGACCACTTTGGGAGCAGGGCACAGGAGAAGAACAGCACAAAGTCGAACAACTTCTCTTGGCTGAGGCTAAGCTTGGGTTTAGGTCCAGCCTAGCAAACAGAAGCGTCCGATCCCTGCAGAGATGGAGCCTACACCACACGAGACATCTCAGACTTGCAAAATATCACCACGTCTTCGCCCCTGAGGGTTCAGAACGGCCCCGCTGGGTCAGACCAAAGGTCCATCCAGCCCAGTGTCCTGTCTGCCGACACTGGTCCATGCCAAGTGCCCCGGGGGGAATGAACAGAGCAGGGAATCATCAAGGGATCCATCCCAGCTGTCACGGAGCGTGGGGGAGTCAGGGCCCTGCAGCCCCCACTCCCTGTGATTCACCGGGACTCTCAGCCAGCCAGTAAAACAGAAGGGTTATTAGACAATAGGAACACAGTCCAAGCAGGGCTTGTAGGTACAACCAGGACCCCTCAGCCAGGTCCC
Source organism: Gopherus flavomarginatus (assembly GCF_025201925.1). Classification (NCBI taxonomy): domain Eukaryota; kingdom Metazoa; phylum Chordata; order Testudines; family Testudinidae; genus Gopherus; species Gopherus flavomarginatus. The sequence goes on along the minus strand of NC_066639.1, from coordinate 1,385,263 downwards.
TCTGGGGAGCAAGGAGCTTAGACCCCAGACTTGGGATTCCCTGCCTCTTCCCAGCCAGCCCAAAACTGAAACCAAAAACCCCTCCAGCAGGCTCTCCCCTTTGTCCAACTTCCCTGCCCACCCCCCTTCCTGGCTCAGGTCCTGTCCCTCACCTGAAGTCGTCCCCCTGCTCTCCCATCCACCATGCAGACAGTCCCAGTAAAACTAAACGACATTCCCAGGTCAATCCACCCCTCTCCCTACTGCGTCACATCAGCGTCCTGCAAATGATTCCTTCGGAGTCATTTTGTCTATTACCGTTCTCTAAACACCGGCGAGGGCCACCCCAGGGTGCCGACAACGCTCATGGCAAGAACACTCCCTTGTGAGCCTTTAGTGTTGCAACCTGCAACACTCGGGAATGAAATGAGGCATTTTTGCTCCTTCAAGGATCCCACACCTCACCCTTTATATCAGTCACAGCTCTGCCAAGCTGCTGTGATGACTCCCTCCATCATCCAGTTACAGCTGGACCTGGGCACGCAGCTGGAGGGCGTGCGGATAAATAAATTATAAATTATAAATTTGTAGATTTTATGGCCAAAGAGAGTATTCAGTTGTCTACTCTGACCTTCTATATAACACCGACCATAGTGTTTTCTCCTGTACCTTTTGTATTGAGTCGAACACCTTGCGTTAGACTAAATCATCATCCAGAAAGGCATCCAGTCTTGACTTGAAGACTCCCAAGAGAAGGCAAATCCCCTGTTTCCTTGGTAGCACAGTGACCTTTGCACCATCCTTACTGCACCATAGTCAGTGGTTAGAGGGCAGAGTTAAGGTGATGTTGCCAAGATGGTATGGACTTTCACGCTTCATTTCCTGGTTTTCAGAGCTCTACAATTAGTCACCGTCCACGTTCTGGAAGGACACACAGCAGCCCTTGACAACCCTAAGTTAATTCCCTGAGCCCAGACTATCTTATTTATTTATTTGTTTGTTTTTTTGGTTCAGGGTGTGAGTCTTTGCACCTGTAAGCGTGTGACTGAGTGAAGTGTGCTGCCAGATTCGAAAGCACAGACCAAGTCATCATCTGCCGGTGGATATTAGAGCACTGTAAAATATTGCTCTTAGCCCAGAAATTGTGGTTTCGATGGGCACAACGCCCCAGAGGAACTCCTGCAGAATGCGGGAAAAATGCATCACATGCAGTTGCCCCCTGAACCCCACCAGCTCTTCCCATCTTCCTGGTGACTCTCTGTGTTTTCTCTTCTCTCTTTCTTGGAAAGAAGCAGGTCATTTCCCTGCTGGCTGCAATCTTCACCAGCTAGGCCATGGAGCTACAGTCTCTGTGTTTTAAGGACTCCCCTGTGAGGATGATTGTATGGCAGGGTGTTTTCCCAGGAGAGATGGGGTTTGTTCAATCCCTCTTTAAGCGGAGCGGCCTACACGTTTGAGCCTCTGTGGCACTACCCTCAGCATATTGCTAGGTTAAAATGGTTAAGATAATAAATTTGTGAGCTATCCTCCTGAACCCACCTGATCTCCTTTCCCCGTGCAGAGTTTCCAGTTTTCCCACCTGATGATCTCTCTCAGCCTGAACAAGACCAAGACCCAGATCTCCATGATTCAGAGGAAAGCGAGATCCTGAGCGGTACCTGCACAAGGGAGGAATCATTCAGCCAATTCGAAATCTGTCCGTGGCTGAAGGAAACAGCTGGGATTCCCGACAGAGATCTTGTGAGTTCTCCGAGTTCAGGATTGTCCCCAGCAGGTATGTATCCTCCAGGCAGATGTTGTTCGTGACTTCCTACCTATCCTGTGCGACACCTGGCGGTAGCTCCCTCCTTCACCTCCCTTCCCCTGAGTGCTTGGACGGGATTTACAAGCAGAATTGATCTCCCTACCCTGTGGGAAAGAATTTTGGGGAAATTCAGTCCCTGAGTTATGTCCATCTTTCCAGCACTTCTTTGGTTCACCAGGACGGTGACAGTGACCATGAAATGCTCAGGTAGATTAGAGAGACTGTAAAAATAATCTCAGTAATGGGACATTTCAACTATCCCCATGTTGACTGGGTCCATGTCACTTCAGGCCGGGATGCAGAGAGAAAGTGTCTTCACACCATAAGTGACTGTTTCTTGGAGCAGCTAGTTCTGGAACCCACCAGAGAAGAAGAAATTGTTGATTTAGTGCTAAGTGGAGCCAAGGATCTGGTCCAAGAGGTGAATGTAGCTGGACCACTTGGTAATAGCACCCATAATATAATTAAATTTAACATCCCTGCAGAAAGAGGAAAACACCAAAGAACCTCACCATAGTAGCATTTAATTTCAGAAAGGGGACTGACACCCAAATGAGGAAGTTGGTTTACCAGAAATTAAAAGGTACGATCTCAAAAGAGAAATGCCTGCAAACTGCATGGAAACTTAAAAATACGACCGTGGAAGCTCAAATTAAATACACGTATTAAATTTTAAAAAGAAAACCTAGTAAGGCGACCAAGAAAGTGCCGCCGTGTCTAACCTACGAAGTAAAAGAAGCTAAAGAGGCAAAAAGGAAGTAAAATCCTATTGAGGAAGATAGAAAGGAACAGAAACTGTGGAAAGCCGTGGGAACCAAGCCTTTGTGGGTCACAACTGATAATACCCAAATTCAGGACAAACTGCTGAGAAATAGGGCAGAGATACCCCAAAACAGGAGGTTATTTTCTCCCGAGAGATACCAGACCAGCAACAGAAGTAAACTTCTGTTTCACCCGACTGGCTAACAAGAGGGCAAAACAGCAGTTTCCTTGGGAATTCCAGTCCCTTGTGTCACCAACAAAAACACTAGACTAGAAATGAGTGGTTCTTTAAAACCAATTTCATCAAATAAGAGGTTCTTCTGATCCCAAAGGACTAGCCGCACACCCAGGTCAAATCAGATCTTACCCAAAAATCACGCTGCTGCTAATCCTTTAGGATCTAAAATCTAAAGGTTTATTTAAAGAAAGAAAGAAAGAGTTAAGAATCATTAAAAAGGGATAGAGAATAAGACTGAGAATATATTATTGCCCTTATATAAATCCATGGTACGCCCACATCTTGAATACTGTGTACAGATGTGGTCTTCTCATCTCACAAAAAATATACTGGTATTAGAAAAAGTTCAGAAAAGAGCAACTAAAATGATTAGGGGGTTGGACAGGGTCCTGTATGAGGAGAGATTAAAGAGGCTAGTACTCTTCAGCTTGGAAAAGAGGAGACCAAGGGGGGATCTGATAGAGGTATATAAAATCATGAGTGATGTGGAGAAAGTGGATAAGGAAAAGTTATTTACTTATTCCCATAATACAAGAACTAGGGGTCACCAAATGAAATGAATGGGCAGCAGGTTTAAAACAAATAAAAGGAAGTTCTTCTTCACACAGTGCACAGTCAACTTGTGGAACTCCTTGCCTGAGGAGGTTGTGAAGGCTGGGACTATAACAGGGTTTAAAAGAGAACTAGATAAATTCATGATGGTTAAGTCCATAAATGGCTATTAGCCAGGCTGGGTAAGGAATGGTGTCCTTAGCCTCTGTTTGTCAGAGGATGGAGATGGATGGCAGGAGAGAGATCACTTGATCATTACCTGTTAGGTTCACTCCCTCTGGGGCACCTGGCACTGGCCAGTCAGTAGACAGATACTGGGCTGGATGGACCTTTGGTCTGACCCAGTATGGCCGTTCTTATGTTATTGGTTCAGACTTGTAGCAGTGATGGAATAAACTTCTGGCTTGATAAGTCTCAGGGACTGAGGACCATCCAGTTATCTAGAAGCAACCAGAGTCTCATTAGTATAAGTCCATAGTCAAGAGGTTTGAGCAGGATAGAGGCACTGTGGAGATGTTTCCAGGGCCTTTTATAACTTCTGCCACCCATTGTTTCAAACAAAGACCTCGGCACAGCTAGTGGAAAATTACAGGTGAAAGATGGAGTTTGGAGTCATGTGGCAATGCCTGACTTCACTTAGTCCTGGCAGGAAAGTCCATTAAGAATAGATTGGCGTCTCCCATTGTAAATCATAGACTATCAGGGTTGGAAGGGACCTCAGGAGGTATCTAGTCCAACCCCCTATTTGAGACAGGACCAATCCCCAGATAGATTGTTGCCCTAAATGGTCCCCTCAAGGATTGAGCTCACAACCCTGGGTTTAGCAGGCCACTGCTCAAACCACTAAGCTGTCCCCACCCCCCTTTAATGGGCCACTCAATTTGCATAATCCCTCCAGGATGCGCTGGCTAATTACCACCTGGGTGTTACCCCAGGAGCAAACGTTTGAAATACAGGTAGAGCTTGAAGTGCAAAACTACACGCATGCCAAGAGCATCATCACATTCAGCAAATCATAACCTTTCCATGGACATCTTACGTGCCCCGTTTTGTACAAGATTGGTTGCAAAGATATAACAACAGTGGTTGCAACAATGATCTGCATGGTCATAGTTTAATCAGAGAACGTCACAGCCGCGTGTAAAAATATAACCCAGCAGACCAAAAAATAATTTGCAGAGCAACTAGCCGAAGACTCAAAAAGTAACAACAACAAAATTTTGAAGCATGCCAGAAGCAGGACGCTTGCTAAACAGACAGGGGGGCTGCTAGCCTATTGAGGTATTATAACAGCACTCAAGGATGATAAGGCCATTGTGGAGAAACTAAATTAATTCTTTGCGTCAGTGTTCCCTGCAGAGATTGTGAGGGAGATTCCCAGACCTAAGTCATTCTTTTTAGGTGACAAATGTGAGGAACTGTCCCAGATTGAGGTGTCATTAGAAAAGGTTTTGGAAAAAATTATAAATTAAACTACAGTAAGTCAACAGGATGAGATGGGATTCACCCAAGAGTTCTGAAGGAAGTCAAATGTGAAATTGCAGGGCTGCTGACTGTGGTATGTAAGCTATCATTAAAATCAGCATCTGTACCATAGCTAATGCAATACCAATTTTTTAAAAAGGCTCCAGAAACGATCCCAGTAATTACAGGCCAGTAAGCCTAACTTCAATATCGGGCAAATTGGTTGAAACTCTAGTAAACAAAATTATCAGACTCCTAGATGAACGTGTTTGTTGGGGAAGAGTCAGCATGGCTTTTGTAAAGGAAAATCATTCCTCACCAATCTACTAGAATTCTTTGAGGGAGTTAGCCAGCGTGTGGACAAGGGTGATCCAATGAATCTAGTGTTCTTAAATGTCCAGAAAGCCTTTGACAAGGTCTCTCACCCAAGGCTCTTAAGCAAAGTAAACTGTCATGGATTAAGAAGGAAGGTCCTCTCAGGATCTGGTTAAAAGAGGAAACAAGTGGGAATAAATGTTACATTGTCAGAATGGAGAGAGATAAACAGTGGGGTCCCCCCGGGGTCTGTATTGGACCTTCGCTGTTCAACATATCCGTAAGTTATCCGGAAAAGGAGGTGACAAAATGTGCAGACAATACAAAACTACTCAGGAGAGTTTAAGTCCACAGCAGACTGTGAAGAGTTACAAAGAGATCTCAGCAATCTGGACAACTAGGCAAGAAAATGGCAGATGAAATTCAGCGTTGATAAATGCAAAGTGACGCACATTGGGAAACATCATCCCAACCCTACGTACTGAATGACAGAGTCTAGATTAGCTGTTACCACTCAAGAAAGGGATCTTGGAGTCATTGTGGATAGTTCTCTGAAAAGGTAACAATATTGGAGATTATTAGGGAAGGATAGATACGATACAAACATATCACGTTGCCGCTGTATAAATCCGTGGTGCATCCACCTCTTGAATACTGTGCTCAGACGTGGCCGGCCCATCTCAAAAAAGGTACATTAGATTTGGAAAAGGTCCAGAGAAGGTCACAAAAATGACTGGGGGTATGGAACAACTTCCGTATAAGAAGAGATTAAAAAACCTGGCATTTTCAGCTTGGAAAAGAGACGACGAAGGGAGGATATGATAGAGGTCTATAAAATCAGGACAGGTGTGGAGAAAGTGAATAAGAAAATTTGGTTAACAGTGGCGTTCACGCAAACAGTTTTTTACAAAAACCTTCAAAAAATATACAGCAATTTTTATAGTAAGCAAAAAAAAGCATTACACATTAAACCTTACTAAATTTTGTAATTAAAACAGTGCACATTGTGGCCTGAGCCTTTAACATTCCTCTCATTTCCTTAACGTAAACCCAATACAAAATTCTATTTTTTATTTACTAAACCTTAAAACAAAAAAATTGATATTTAACTGAAATGTCTAATTTATAATACATATAAAAAAATAATAAACATTATAACTTTTCCATTATATAGATCTTCTAAAGACACTTTAAGTGGATGCATCATATCTTCTCCTCTTCTACCATTGCGACTTCTACTCTGATTACCCATGAAATTGAACAATCCACTACCAAAATGTGACAGAGACTATCGTCCATTCCACCACTTCCCCCCCTCTACACTGGGGGGATTGACCTAAGATACGCAACTTCAGCTTTGAGAATAGTGGAGCTGATGTCAACGTATCTTAGGTCAACTTATCTCACGTCCTCACGGCACACAACTGCCGCCACTCCCCCATAAACTCTGCTTCTGCCTCTCGCCGCGGTGGAGTACAGGAGTCGACGGCAGAGCGATCGGGGATCAATTTATTGCGTCTACGCTAGATAAATCGATCCCTGATAGATTGATCACTACCCACCGGGTAGTGTAGACGTACCCTTATCCTAAACCAAAAAAATAACCATAATCAATCTTAAAAATTATTCTAATCTGTCCCTGCCTTGACATCAATACAAACACTAGCAATCGATCAAATGCATTTCTACCAGTATCCCAAAAAATCATTCCTTTTTGCTATTCAATAAAAAACCCCTAACAAAATAATTAAATCATATATCAGAGGGGTGGCCGTGTTAGTCTGGATCTGTAAAAGCGGCAAAGAGTCATGTGGCACCTTACAGACTAACAGACGGGTTGGAGCATGAGCTTTGGATGCATCCGACGAAGTGGGTATTCACCCACGAAAGCTCATGCTCTAATACGTCTGTTAGTCTATAAGGTGCCACAGGACTCTTTGCTGCTTTTAAATCATACATTAATTCTTGTACAACTATAAAATCCTGCTCCTACACAACTGGGGCAAGAGAAGACCATTGAAACCGCAGGAGTTTTGTAGGACGGAACTAGTGTTCGTTGGGGGCTCTGTCGGAGAAAGCTTGCACAGCTCCTGTCTACACAATCGCTGGCTCAAAGCCACCACTGTTATTCCTCCACTTCTAATCCACGCAGCATTTGCTCGCTTTTTTGAAGTTAAAAACACGCTGCATAGATGGTTATGCAGACTTGGCAGGTAAACTGTTAGGACTGGAGCTCTCTGAGCTGGTGAATGTCATGGCAGAAGCACCCCCCCCCATCCGCTTTTTGGGGCAGGAGGGGGGACGTTATAATGTCAATTTATTTTTAAGCTTTTTTTCGATTTTTATTGTTTTAAATTTTCATAATTGTGCAAAATAAAAGTTTTAGCCTTTCCCCCCCCAACTTTTATCAATTTTAAGTTTTCAGTTGAAGGAAATTACACGAGGAAGTCAGACAATCATTATTTAATGGCAGTAGATGTTGAGATTCAAACCGTTTAAAGCCTTTTCGCTAGGAAAACGAACTCTCACCCTCGCATGTCGAAACATACAAAGTCAGCATCCTGAACGCCAACTCTGTGTTCCCAAGTGGCATTTCACTCAAGTTGCCTATTGGAAATTTTGATTGTTGATGGCAATATTTTTGCTTGGTTTGTGACTTTGCAGTGAAATTGATATTTATTGATAAAAATCTAATCCGTCCAAGCCTGAATCCACCGAAGTATGTGCTTAATTGAAAGCACATTAAAGATTTTGTTGGGTATTGGTCCTGCTTTGAGCAGGGGGTTGGGCTAGATGATCTCCTGAGGTCCCTTCCAACCCTGATATTCTACGAGTCTGATTCTATGTGAGTGGTCTCATTGAAACTCTTGGGAACAGGGATTGCCAGAACATGAGGAGCTTCTGGCTTCTTCCACTGCAGCTAGTTTGCATCATGGTTGGTTCTCCCCTTTTTCTGCCAACAGGTGATGGGATGCCGAGTGAGAAGGAGGAGCATCAACCTCAGCTGGAAGATGCTGAGCAAGACGAACCACACAGGACATTATTGCAAATATCTGAGGAGGACGATTCCAGGAGTCGTGAGCGGAGAGAAGGACGTGAGAGTCAGCACAGGCCAGAGAGGAAGCAGGGAAACCAGCCAAGGGAGAAACTGAGTAAATCCATTAATAGTTGGGGACCTCACAAATACGTCAAGGAAACCACAGCCCAGCCGAAAATCCAGGCAGGAGCGAGAAACAACACATGCTCTGAGTGTGGAAAAAATTTCAGTAGCCGCTCAGTTCTTCTTAAACATCAGAGGATCCACACAGGGGAAAGACCCTATGAATGCCGCGAATGTCAGAAAAGCTTCACTCACAGGTCATCCCTCATTAAGCATTGGAGGATACACACTGGAGAGAGACCCTATGCGTGCTGTGAGTGTGGCAAAAACTTTATTGACCGTTCAGCCCTTATTAAACATCAGAAATTCCACGCGGGAGAGAGACCCCACGAATGCAGTGAGTGCGGGAAACGCTTCACCCAGAGCTCGGACCTCATTACGCATCAGCGAATCCACACGGGGGAGAGACCTTATGAATGCAGCGAGTGCGGGAAAAGCTTCACTCAGAGAGCATCCCTCATCAAACATCGGAGAATCCACACAGGCGAGAGACCTCATGAATGCTGTGAGTGCGGGAAAACCTTCACTCAGAGCTCAGGCCTTGTTCGACATCAGATAATCCACACGGGGGCGCGATCCTACGTGTGTGCCGAGTGCGGGGAAAGCTTTACTCGGCACTCGAACCTGATTGTGCATCAGAGAATCCACACTGGGGAGCGACCCTATGGGTGCTGCGAGTGCGGGAAAAACTTCATTGACAGCTCATCGCTTAAAAAGCATCAGCGGATCCACACGGGGGACAGGCCTTACGGGTGCGGCGAGTGCGGGAAAACCTTCACTCGCAGCTCAAACCTCATCACACATCAGCGAACCCACACAGGGGAGCGACCCTACGAATGCAGCGAGTGTGGGAAAAGATTCACCGACAGCTCTCTCCTCATTAAACATCAGAGGATCCACACGGGGGAGCGGCCCTATGAATGCAGCGAGTGTCAGAAAAGCTTCACAGACAGCTCAGACCTTATTAAGCATCAGAGAATCCACACCGGAGAAAAGCCCTATGAATGCGGCGAGTGCGGGAAAACCTTCGCTGACAGCTCAGACCTCATTAAGCATCAGAGAATCCACACGGGAGAGAGACCTCATGCATGCTGCGAGTGCGGGAAAAGCTTCACGCAGCGATCGTGCCTTGTTAAACATCAGCGGATCCACACAGGGGAGAGACCCTATGCGTGCGCCGAGTGCGGGAAAAGTTTCGCTTGGCGCTCCAATCTCATTGTGCATCAGAAAATCCACACGGGGGAGAGACCCTATGGGTGCTGCAAGTGTGGGAAAAAATTCATTGACAACTCAGCTCTCCTGAAACATCAGAGAATCCACGTGGGGGCCAGACCTTATGAATGCGGCGAGTGCGGGAAAACCTTCACTCGGAGCTCCAACCTTATTAGGCATCAGAGTCTCCACACCTCATAGAGACACTCTAGATCAGTGGTTGCCAACCCACCCGCCAGACGACAAGCCACGGAGGACCGTGGCGGCAGACGAGCATCTGCCGACAAGCGGCAGCGTGTCAATTGTCGGCGTTTTGGCAACACCTCGACATGATGCTGCTTGTCGGTGGCCAGGACGCGAGGGCACCTAGATCCCCCGGCGGGCACCCACGGACACCGCATTGGGTACCCCTGCTCTAGATGCTCTGAGCGTGGGGAAAAACATCTATCAGCTCTCAGCCCTTACTGATCGGGCCAACCTATTTTTTTTTCTGCTGCCCTGGCATGGTTGGGGTGAAGGGTTTAACCTTTAACTGTTTTTCTTTTCTTCTTCCACCCTTTTTCAGACTACGGCTTTTTCGAACTGCAGCCACTTTTGCTTTTTTAACATGGCTTGAGAACCCAGCTTTGTCTTTTACATTCCCCATGACCTGCCTTGGTTTTATCTGGGGATTTTTTTTAGTAAGGCTGTAAATTTGTTTCCCTCTTCGCTGTTTTAATTTAGACTCTTTTTGCCTCTGCCTGCAATGTTTTTGCTGACTATTACATACCTGCTTTTCCCTTGCCACAACTTGCGTGGCCCGAGTTACACTGGTGATGCGGAGGGTACTTGGATTTGACTTCCGGCTGGGAGAGAGATTTTTTTTAATTTTATTTTTAAATTGCTTTTTAATTTTTGCCTTTCATTCATTTTTTAATTTATTATTATTGTGATCATCTGCTTACAGAGCTGCAGCGATGTTCCAGGGCCGGTAAAGGCTTTGCAAAAACATTACCATTCTCTTGTACAAAATCGATACATGGTTTTAAAATATTATTTTTAACTTTTATTTTTAGGGGGGGGTTATATCTATTTTTAACTTGACCAGACTCCCAGCCTGAGCCCTGAGTTCCAGTAATGGAGTGTATTCATAAATCGACTTGCTGACTATGTCACAGGGAAATTACAGGTTGCTACCCTACCCTGCAGTTCTTCCTTTTTGCACAGGAAACCAACCAACCAACCATTTGTACCAATCATCCCCTTCTCTCCATCACTCCTGGGTGGCTCGCCAAGTCTGTTACTCACGGGTTTTCGAACCCAAAGCTCTGGTAACTTAACTGGTTCTTGTTAGGTTGTGTAAGGAATAAATTAATGGGGACGCAGCTAGTTTGTTTCACAAATGATTGGCACAAATGAGTGCTTTCCCCTAAAACGACTGTATATATCGTTAGTAATATAGGTGCTTCATGCTGCCAAGCTTCAGGACAAGGATTAATCACACACAAGTTCAATCGAAGGAGGAAGCTTTAATTGGCTTTGAGGTTGCTTTTCAAACACGAGCAATCATTTGGTTTTGACACTGAAACTGTTTAACAGATCAGTGCGGATCACACGGCCTGGCTGAAATTCTGGGATTGAGGTTCACATATTAATGGACAGCTGCCTCTGTGGGTTCCTGTTTTAGGATTTATGAGGGTTGGTGATCCGTTGCATTCATTTCATCGGTTGGCTAAATTGGTAACATGATTTCAATGCAATAGCATTGTCAATACATTGATTTACTGATTTTTGACTTTAATGTCAGTGTGTTCACCCAACGGTTAATGTAGTCTTGGATAGAGCAGTTTAGACTTAGCGATGTGTGTTCTTGATTTTGAAGTTTTGGTTTTTTTCAGTTTAATAAAATGTATAAAGGGGGAATCTGGAGCTATTTCTTCCAATAAGCAATGTGGGCCAGAATGGCTGAAAATCAGGGTGGAGATCATAGAATATCAGGGTTGGAAGGGACCTCAGGAGGTATCTAGTCCAACCCCCTGCTCAAAGCAGGGCCACTCCCCACATTTTTACCCCAGTTTCCCCAAATGGCCCCCTCAAGAATTGAACTCACAACCCTGGGTTTAGCAGGCCAATGCTCAAACCATTGACCTATCCCTTTTCCCTCTCTTAGTGAGTCACGTGAATTAACTCTTTGGTTCTCACAGGGGAGCAACCAAAAGGAGCATCCATCTCTGCTCCAGCTGTAACGAGGACCTCTGGGCATCACAAGGGACAATGGGCTCCCCCTCCTAGGTTTTGGGGAATTGGGTGGGGTAGAGTGGATGAGTGAGATGGGGTCAGTGGGATGGAGAGAGTCTCTGAATAGTGGCAGGTGATGGTGGTTTGCTCTGCCGTCTCCGTCACGGCTAGGGCCAGCCTGTGCCCCACGCGGGCTACCTATATCTGGTCAGGCCTTGAGGGTCTTATATGAAGGGTTGTTAATGGTGGTGAAGAGTCTGTACGGTTCAGCGAATGTGCTGGCAAAGTGAATGCCTGTGTGTTAACGGGGCATTGCAGAAAAAAAGGCAGAGTTAAGGTTAGGTGGAAAACCTTAACTATGCATTTCCTGGGTTTCAAAAGGCAAATGGATGTGTGTGATCAGCAAAACGGGGCCTTTAGATCTGCCACACAGACTTCTGTCTGCTCAACTAATGGAGAAGCAGCAGTAGTAGGTTGTTATCCTGTATGTAGACTGAGCATTAGAGTGGGGACGAGACTCACACTTTTCCAGGGAATTTCACAACTATTTGCTCCCAGCAGGGGAATGTAGAGAGTGCACTACCCAATCCCAGCTCAGTCCCTATGGAACACCAATAATTCCCATTGGCCCCTCGGCTCCTAACTCCCTTCCACCCTCAGTAGTTCCTGGTTCGCTCCTCTCTGCTCCTCACCCCTTTGCACTGGGATCAGGATGCTTATTCGTAATAGTCTTCTTGGTGCCAGCAGTGGGATCATGATGAGCACCGGAGAGACAGACTCCTTCCTCTCAATGCTGATGCTCGGAACCACAGCAAACTCTGGTGTCATGTCCATGGCTGCAGCATAGAGAGAGGCCAGTGGGATGAGAGTAAAGGAGGGGGGTGGAAGTGAGACAGCTTGGGGTGGGGGTGGGGGTGGGGATCCTCTCTCTTTCCTTTTCTCTCCACTTCCTGTTCTTTTCTTTCCCTGCCAGGATGGTGGCTTTTACAACAGATGATAAAATTACTGAGATCGTAGGAACCTTTGGAGCAGAAAGCGCCAGGAGGACACTGCTCTTTCATGATTTTAAAGCTAATTTCATGATTTATGGTGAGCCTGAGTCATCGTTTTTGAACGTTTGGAGTTGGCATTATTGTGAAAATGATTTGAAAGTGTCAGTTTCACTCCTGTTGGAAGTCAGTTTCGAGTCTATTGTTTGTAGTTGGGAAACACCTGTAGAACCCAGGAAGGTGCAGGATGAACTGACAGGACCCTGCCCTGGTAGAGTGTTTCCAGAAGTTAAATGATCTATTCCAAGCTTTGGGAATGGTGAAAAAAAAAAGTGATCGAAAGTCATCTGGCTTTTTTTCTGCAATTGTTGCATTCGAGAGTTAGTAACAAAGTAAGAATAGATATTAAAATTTTAAACCTACCCAGTGTCCCTTAAGGAGGGAGGGATCGCTCAGTGGTTTGAGCACTGGCCTGCTAAACCCAGGGTTGTGAGTTCAATCCTTGAGGGGGTCTTTTAGAAATCTAGGGATTGGTCCTGCTTTGAGCAGAGGGTTGGACCAGATCAGTGGTTCCCAAACTGGAGTTCACAAAATGTTACAGGGGCTTCTCAGGAAAAAAATTCCCCAACAGCAGACAGTGCTGTTGTTAGGGATCCCTGGCAGCCCAAAGCCTCAAGATCAAAGCCACCATCTCTATCACACTGAGGAGAGTTAAACTTCAAGACTCCTTATACGAAATGGAAAAGGAGGTGGATATTTTTGGCTCTTTTTAAAATGAAACAGGCAGCGAGGATTGTTTTTAAAATGATGATGAAGAACAAATTTAAGATTTGTTGTGAGGCATGTTGTTTGCCCGGCCATCTCAAGACCTGAATGCTTGACTATGAGGAACTCTTGCTGGAGGATTCTCTGCACTTTGAGGTCTTCAAACCATGATTTGAGGACTTCAATCTCTCAGACATAGGTTAGGGGGTTGTTACAGGAGTGGGTGAGATTCTGTGGCCTGTGTTGTGCAGGAGGTCAGACTAGAGGATCATAATGGTCCCTTCTGACCTTAAAGTCTATGAGTCGGCTTCTTAAATCCCTTCCTGCTGTTTCACGTCTGATACTCCTTGATGAAACACAGGAGCCTTGTCTTACAAGGGGCTAATTCACGGCGATTCAAGCTACGACAGTGAGCTCTTGGCAGAGTGTCACCGTTGTCATAATGGAATAAAAATACTGGAATGATAATTAATTAATAATAAATAGTGTGTCATAAGCATGTCATAAAAACAAAGTTGATCTTTCCAAGCTCACTGCGTTTGTAATTTAGACTCCGGTAAAGGAGAAAATCCCTGGAAATGTTCATTTTTAGGGGGGGGTCGTGAGACTTGACATTTTAGTGAAAGGGGTTCAAAAGTTGTTAAAGTTTGGGACCCACTGGACGAGGTGACCTCCTGAGCTCCCTTCCAACCCGGAGAGTCTATGACATGGCGCAAAATGCCAGAAAACAGTATTAGAGGTGAGTGGGTCTAATATTTATTGAATTTTCTTTCTTCGTATAGGAATGAGAGACAGTTCTCTTGTCAGCTCATTTCTAAGTTATCTGCAAAAAAACCCAACCCACCCCTAGAGTTTTCAGGTGCTTAAGTAGCCTTTGCAATCAGTTAAAGTTGCCCCTCCACCCCCAAAATCTGAAATGGTGCCCCTGAATTTTTGTGCAGATATCTGGCCTGGGAGATCTTTGTAAAACTGTTCCAGGTGCCAGCAACCAGTCCCTGCCTCATATAATTGGGGTATCTCCTAGAACTAGAAAGGACCTTGAAAGTTCATTGAGTCCAACCTACTGCCTTCACTAGCAGAACCAAGTACTCATTTTTGCCCCAGTCCCTAAGTGATCTCCTCAAGGATTGAACTCACAACCCTGGGTTTAGCAGACCAATGCTCAAACCACTGAGCAATCCCTCTCCCCTCCAGAATCCAACCTGGTTCCACCACTCACTGCCGTGGCCTAAACCCTGCCTCTGCCGACACAATTCCCACCTCCGGTGGCGAAACGGTAAGAATCGATGTCGGTTTCTCTGCCAGCTTGAGCGCCGTGAAAGCAGCCTCTAGCTCAGAGCAGGTGCTGGAGATCGTGGTTGGTTTCAGACCTTGGCAGTTCAGACAGCCCATTTCCTGTTACAAGCTGCAGGACGGCGGTGGTTCCAGCCGCGGGTCGTCACCGCAGCACCGAGATTATTGGTGGCTGGGTTGGGGTGGGGAAGGGGTTGCTTCTTTCTTTCCTCAGCCTGGATAAACTCAGCCTTTGGGTCCACCCCAGACCTTCCACGGAAGGACAGAGGCATAAACACGAGAGTGAGTATTTCACCGGAAGGGTGGAAGATGCCCCCGTCTCTTCTCTTTGGCCAATATTTCCCTTGAAAGGAGAGCGGGTTTTAGTGGAATTTAGTGCCCAGGCTTGGACAAGGGACACGTGTCATGGAGTGCGGGGGAGTCAGGGCCCTGCAATTCATCGGGATTCTCAGTCAGCTGGGAAAATAGGTATCTTAGATGACAGGAACACAGTCCGATGCCAAGCTTGTAGCCTGGGCCCTGACTCTGTGGGTTCATTGCACCCACTGGCAGCCAAGCTCCCTTCCCCTTCTCCTACCCCCCCCCCCCGAGCATGCAGCATCTTCGCTCCTCCACCTACCTCCAAGCGCTTCCTGCCAGGCCGCTCCGGGGGGAGGCGCAGGAATGTGGGATTTGGGGATGGAGTTGGAATAGGGGCAGGGAGGGGGCAGATTTGGGGAAGGGGCTGGAATGGGGTGGGGCCTAATGGAAGGGGTGGAGTCGGGGCAGGGCAGCAGGGGGTTGAGCACCCACTGGCGGGGGCAGAAGTCAGCGCCTGTGCTTGTAGGTAAGTATAGGAAACGGGACCCCTCAGTCAGGTCCATCTTCGGGGGTAGGGAGCCCAGACCCCTGTCTGGACCTCCCTCCGTTTCCCCAGCCAAACTGATGCCCCCTCCAGCTGTTTCAAGCAGCTGTACCTCCCCGGCTCCTCCAGTCGTCGTCCAGTTTCCCGGGCAGAAGGTGTCACCTGGCCGCAGACAGCTCCTGGGCTCAGATCACAGGCTCACATATCTTCACTCAAGTGAAGTCACCCCTGATATCCCACCGCCATCCAGCACCCATGCAGACAGCCCCAGTAAAATTCCCTCACAATATGACCAGGTCAATCCTCCCCACTCCCTGCTTCGTCGCAACAGGGTTTACTGTTCATGGATCCATGCCAAGGAAATGGTTTTTCTGTGTAAAAGTCATGAGAGAAATCACACGGCCACAGAGCTGCACCCTGGAACCCCTCTACTGTCATATCTGTGTGATCTGCACTTGAGGACTCAATGTTTCCAAGATCATGTTTACCCATCTGCACGGCAGTATAAACTTGCGTTCACATCGGTTTGCTCTAGATCTCACAGCTGTGTTACAAGTCCACCACACAGACATGCTGGAGGTTGGATCCATAGCTTGGCCTGGCTTCGCAATGTACATCAGCAGGGCTTGGACTCGGGTCACACAGAGATTCAGGCCATGACCCACTCCATTAGCTCTGTCCTAGGACCTAGGGCCTGAGAGCTTGCTGAGCCAAGTCAGATTGAATGTCTCAGCATAGACTGGGGGTAGGGGGTGTTGGACTCAACCCTCACTTGGAGCCTGGTTTAATGCTGCTTCTTCCCACTTTTAGCCATGAAGGTATTAGGGATTTATTTGTTTTGCAGGAGTCTTTGCTGATGGGCGTTTTCGCTGTTTTCTTTCCAACTATCTCACCCTGCAGTTGGCTGTCCTAGCTAGTTAATATCTAGCTGGTGGTCAGGAGCTCCCCTGTTTCTGGTAATTAAAGGGCAAAAAGCTTGGTTAATGCCTAACTAAGTTTGCCTGGTAAGATGTTGTTCCTTCTGGAACCTTGATGTCAGCAAAATCTTTTGTAAACCAGGTCGTGCACCATTAAGGTTGCCCACCCAACCTTAACTCTGCCCTTTTCCAGCAATGCCTTGTTAACACACAGGCATTCACTTTGCTGGCACATTTGCTGAACCGTACAGGCTCTTCACCCCCATTAATCACCCTTCAAATAAAATCCATCAGCTGGGCCTGACCAGGGATAGGCAGTCAGGGTGGGGCACAGGCTGGCCCTAGCCGTGATGGAGACTGCAGTACAAGAGACCGTCACCTTCCACTACTCAGAGACACTCCCCACCTCAGCGATCCCATCTCACTCATCCACTCTACCTCACCCAATTTCCCAAAATCTAGGAGGGGGAGCCCATTGACCCTTGTGATGTCCAGAGCTCCACTGTGAGAACCAAAGGGTTAATTTAGATATTGCTTCAAGGTCGACTCGCTGATCTCCACCCTGATTTTCAGCAGTTCTGGCCCATGTTGCTTATTGAAAATAGACGGCACCAGATTCCCTGTAGACATTTTTATTAAATTGGAAAAAAAATTCCAAAAATCAAGGACACATATCAAGAAGACTAAATTATTGTCTAGATCACTTGACTTACTGTGGTGAACACAGGGTCAAAAGTCAGTAAATCAATACTATTGCCCTGGAATTGTGTTATCAATTTAGTCAGATTATTAGAGTCATACAAGGGATCATCAACCCTTATAAATGCTAAATCGGGAAGCCAAGGCGGCAGCTGGCCATTCAGCTGTAAACCTATCAGAGAACTTTGCCCAGGCCAAGCAATCTAGGCTGAGCTCGTTGAATATTTCAATACGGAAACTACATGGCGGTTTGTGTTTCAACGACAACCTCGAAGCCAGTGAAAGCTTTCTCCTTCGATTGAACTTGTGCATGTGTGTGGTTAATCCATCTCCTTCCGCCCCCCCCCCCAACCCAAGAGCAGAAGTTTAACAGTTCTCATGCCACACTTTGTAGGTGTGTAGCGGGGTGGACCCCCGGCTCCTGCCCTGAGGGGTTAAAAACAACCCTGGGAGGGGGCTGTGGCTGGAGAAAGCAGCTTTTAGGCTGGGCTGATGTGGGGAAGTGGCTGCAGCTGGGGCCATGCTCCAGACAGACTCAGCTGGCCCTATAAAGGCAGAGAAGCCAGGGGCAGACATGAGTCTCCTAGAAGGAGAAGGCCTGGCTGGAGGGAGTTGAGCAGGGTACCTGAGTGAAGCAGGGCTGGGGAAAGGCTGAGGAGCTGGGGGGCTCCACCTGGAAAGCCCCAGGCTGCAGCCTAGCACTGGGCTAACGGGTACAGGGGGTTGCAGAGGGCAGCCCAGGGGTAGGCCAAGGCAGCAGGTCCAAACCCTCCTTGCCAGTGATGAGTGGCTGACACTGCAGTCTGCCCCAGGGCGCGGGGGCTAGATGGAGACTGGGCAGTAGCCATATACTGAGGCAAGGTGGGGACAGTGGGTGGGGGGTTCCCCGGGGAGGGGAGACCCTGAGAGAAAGGGGTTACTGCCAGGGGGCAGCACCCCATCTAACAGGGCACCAGGTCCAGGGAGGGACATGGGGGCCAGAGGACAGGCGGATCACAGATTGCTCCACAGCCGGAACGAGCTAATTCCCAGGAGTCACCAGCAGGAGGCGCCACATGGGGTGAGTCCGCTCGTCTACACGGTGACAGCTTAATCTGTGTGTTTGCACGGCGTGAAACATTCACTTTCAGTGATTTCACATGGTAGAGTTTTTGGCCTTCCTGTGTGGGTTATACAGGTGATCAACAGGGGGGCACGCACGGAGCCACGTTCTAATGTAATGGAAAGGTCAGAACAATATTAGGGGGCTGGCGCACATGATTTATGAGGAGAGGCTGAGGGAACTGGGATTGTTTACTCTGCAGAAGAGAAGGACAAGGGGGGATTTGATAGCAGCCTTCAAGTACCTGAAGGGGGGTCCAAAGAGGATGGATCTAGACTGTTCTCAGTGGTGGCAGATGACAGAACAAGGAGCAATGGTCTCTAGTTGCAATGGGGGAGGTTTAAGTTGGATATTAGGAAAAACTTTTTCACTAGGAGGGTGGTGAAGCACTGGAATGGGTTCCCTAGGGAGGGGGTGGAATCTCCTTCCTTAGAGGTTTTTAAGGTCAGGCTTGACAAAGCCCTGGCTGGGATGATTTAGTTGGGAATTGGTCCTGCTTTGAGCAAGGGGTTGGACTAGATGCTTTCCTGAGGTCCCTTCCATCCCTGATATTCTGTGAGTCTATGCAGCCTAATATGATGGGGAAATGGCTCCTCCAGGGACCCCATGGAGCAGAAGCTGTAGACCGTGTGGATTTTGAAACCACCTGCAATTCATTTGCTTGGGGACATGTAGTTCAAACCATTGTACTGACTCATTTGGAGATGAGTCCAGCCCACACCCTGAAAAAAGGTCGTTGTCGATCTCGCCTTAGCAAACATCTTGGCAATAGAAACCCGCTGTGGAAAATGTGTCCAGCCATTATATGAGGGTTGGAAAAATTGGATTAATTTTCATGGTGGCCTCGGACTGCTCAAGGACTGCAGAAAAAGGGAGCATTTGGGAGCCTTAGATCAACTAAATTCCATACAGGATGGGGTGGGACAGGTTTTAGAGCAAGGGTCCCCAACGTGGTGCCCACGGGCAGGCGCCCACAGGGGCATCTAAATGCACCTGCGTCCTGGCTGGCGGCCAAGCATCCACTGAAATGCCGCCGAAATTCGATGACGCCGCTTGCCACCGACAAGCGGGGTCATCAAGAGGCATCGCCATCGAAATTCGGCGGCATTTTGGTGGATGCTCAACCGCTGCCATGGTCCTTTGTCTGGCGGGCGCCAGACAACAAGGTTGGGGACTGCTGTTTTAGAAGAAAGGGAGCAGTCCCCCAAAATGAGCATCTCTGCCTCTTGCAGGGTGTTGGTGCCCTACGGAGTAATTTTCCGTGGGTCTGGCAAATTCAGCTGCAGATTATTGATGTGGTAAAGACCAGAATTTGAGATGGTATGATCCAGATACCCCCATTGGAAATTAGGAACGTTATGTGGAAAAAAATTCCACCCAGCCTTAGAGAGATTTGCAATCCTGGTAGAAAATGGTAAATGTTACCGCTGATGGAGGGTCAGGAGAAATCCCACCAGCTACAGGATGTGTGTTTAGAAATAACAGAGAGCAATTTTCATGATGCTATTAATCCATCTGCAAATGAATCTACGGTTGTGTACATGGGTGATAACTGTGTACATCACTTTCTCTTGCCACACATAATCCGTAATCTTCATGGAAATATGCTTATGATATGTAACCAAGATGAACTTCACGCAAGATGGCTCATGGGAGCTCTTATTGGAACGGTTCCGATTTACTGAACGTGTTTATCCAATCTGCATGTATCGTTTTTGTATCTGAAGCTGGGAATATGGACCGTGTCTCTGTATTTCATAGGTGCTAGGTTGGAGGAGGCCAGACAATGTTAGTGGCTGATTGAAGAAATGCACACAGGCTTAAGGAAAAAGAACAGGAGGACTTGTGGCCCCTTAGAGACTAACAAATTTATTTCGGCATAAGCTTTCGTGGGCTACAGCTCACTTCTTCGGAGGCACAGAATGGAACACACAGACAGGAGATATTTATACATACAGAGAACATGAAAAGGTGGAAGTACCATACCAACTGGAAGAGGCTAATTAATTAAGAGAAGCTATTATCAGTAGAGGAGAAAAAGTGATAAGCAAGATGGCCCGTTTCGGACAGTTGACACGAAGGTGTGAGGATACTGTAATATGGGGGAATAGGTTCAATTAGTGTAATGACCAAGCCAATCCCAGTCTCTGTTCCAACCTAAGTTAATGGTATCTAGTTTGCATATTAATTCAAGTCCAGCAGCTTCTCATTGGAGTCTGTGTTTCTGAAGCTCTTCTGTTGCAAAATTGCCACCTTCACATCAAGCTTAAGGATCAACCTGGGACCCGTGTGTAATAGAAACCTCTCAGAGCTACACAATGGGAACTGTTTGACCCAGGTCACCACAAAAAAAAGCTTTCCAGCAAAGAGGGACCATGACAACATGAAGAGGCCTCACCCGCCCTACAACAAGACACCTGGAAACACTGGAGGAACAAAGACCGACCTTTGGGAAGGGACGGTCCCAGGCTGGAAGGATTTTCAGCCTGTGTATGAAAACCTGGGAACCCCAAGGCAGCTTCCTTAAGAATCTGCCAGCCTCTTTCTCACTCAGGGTGAGAATTTGCTAATTTGCATCCTAACTGTCTAGTGTGTTATCATAACATCATAGAGCTGGAAGGGACCTCGAGAGGTCCTCTAGGCCAGTCCCCTGCACTCAAGGCAGGACAAAGTATTATCTAGACAATCCCTGACAAGTGTTTGTCCAGGCTGCTCTTAAATATCCCCAGTGATGGAGATTCCACAACCTCCCTAGGCAATTTATTCCAGTGCTTAAACACCCTGACAGGTAGGAAGTTTTTCCTAATGTCCAACCTAAACCTCCCTGTGACGGGCTGGATCACGGGAACCCCCCTGGGAGCTGCCACCTGATGTGCCAAGACTACCTCTGTCCCCTGCTTTCCCTGCCAGCTCGAGGCCCCAGCACCCTGTCTTGCTGAGCCAGACACTCCCGTCTGCTCCAACACAGACCCAGGGTCTGAATTACCTGCCCCAAAGCTGCAGATTTACAGGAGAGCAGCTCACAGAAATGTGCTTGTCCTTAGCACTCAGACGCCCAACTCCCAGTGGGGTCTAAACCCAAATAAATCTGTTTTACCCGGTATAAAGCTTATGCAGGGTAAACTCATCAATTGTCCGCCCTATAACACTGATAGAGAGAGACACATGGCTGTTTGCTCCCCCAGGTATTAACACACACTCTGGGTCAATTTATGAGTAAGAAGTGATTTTATTAAATACAGAAAGTAGGATTGAAGTGGTTCCAAGTAGTAACAGACAGACCAAAGTAAGTCACCAAGCAAAATATATATCTTTTGCATAAGGTGGGAACCCTTTGTCCCTCTGGGTTCCCACCCCCTCCTTCTCAGTGGAAAGGCAGCAGGTTAAAGATGGATTCCAGTTCAGGTGACATGACCTTCATTCCTCCTGCCCGCAAACGCAGCCATCCCATCAATCTCCCCGGTTAATGGGAGCCATCAAGATTCCAAACCACCACTAATGGCCCACACTTTGTATCATTACACCAGGCCCTCAGAGTTATAGTTCATACTTCTAGTTTCAGCTACAAGACTGGTACATTTATACAAATAGGATGACCATACTCAGTAGGTTATAAGCTTTGTAATGATACCTTACACGAGACCTTTTGCATGAAGCATGTTCCCGTGACATTAAATTCACTCATTAGCATATTTTTATAAAATCATATCAGCTGCAACGTCACACTCCCTTGCTGCAATTTAAGCCCATTGCTTCTTGTCCTGTCCTGAGAGGTTAAGAAGAACAATTTTTCTCCCTCCTTGTAACAACCTTTTATGCACTTGAAAACTGTGATCATGTCCCCTCTCAGGCTTCTCTTCTCCAGACTAAACAAATCCAATTTTTTCAATCTTCCTTCATAGCTCATGTTTTCTAGACCTTTCATCATTTTTGTTGCTCTTCTCTGGACTCCCTCCAATTTGTCCACATCCTTCCTGAAATGTGGCCTCCAGAACTGGACACAACACTTCAGCTGAGGACTAATCAAGATTACTTCTCGTGTCTTGCTTACAACACTCCTGCTAATACATCCCAGGAGGATGTTCACTTCTTTTGCAACAGCGTTACACTGTTGACTCATATTTCGCTTGTGATCCACTATGACCCCCCAATCCCCTTCTGCAGCACTTCAGCCTAGGCAGTCATTTCCCATTTTGTATGGGTGCAACTGCTCGTTCCTTCCTAAATTAAGTACTTTGCATTTGTCCTCATTGAATTTCATTCTCTTTACTTCAGACTATTTCCCCAGTTTGTCCAGATCCTTTTGAATTTTAATCCTCTCCTCCAAAGCACTTGCAACCCCTCCCAGCTTGGTATTGTCCGCAAACTTGCTCAGCGGTCCGGCTTTTGTTTATTGACTAAGGTAATCTACTTTGTTCTCTTTGCTATCCCTTGAAATCTACCTTTTGTAGTTAGTGCATTTATTTTGTTTATTATTAAACCCAGTTTATGTAATTTCTAATTGGGGAGGGAGGGAGAAGAAGTCGTGCATGGTTCTCTTCACACTGAGGAAGAGGGCGGATTTTTATGAGCTTGCACTGTGCAGATTTTTCTATGCAGTGCAAGACAGCATTATTTTGGGTGTATCTCCCAAAAAGGGGAATACCGGGGAAGTCCTCTCACACCGAGTCCTCACACTTCAGTCTGTGTTTGCAGCTGGGTGCGGCCCTACCTGCATGTGAGGGCTGCTAGAGGCCAGCGTGCTTACTTCAGCAGGAGTGGGAACCCAGGCTGGTGCAGCAAGAGAGGCTCAGTGAAATCCCAGTACATCAGGTGGTGCCCCAGAAGCGGGGCTCCAACCCGTCACAGATGTGTTTGTTTTAAGAAAGCCTCTGCTGATGGGCATTTGCACTGTTTCCTTCCCAACTATCTAGCCCTGCAGTAGGCCTTAATAGCTGGTTAATATCCAGTTGGCACGCAGGACCTCCCCTGCTTCTACTGATTAAAGGTCAAAAACTTGGTCAATGCCTAGTTGAGTTTGCCTGGTGAGATGTTGTTCCTTTCAGACCCTCATCTTCAGCAAAATCCAAACTTTTGAAATCCAGCAAATGCACAGTTAAGGTTGTCCACATAAACTTAACTCTGCCTTTTTTTCAGAAATGCCCCGATATGCTCTATTAACACATATTCATTTACTTTACCAGCACCATATTCACGGAACCGTACAAGCTCTTCACCTCCATTAACAACCCTTCAGATAAGACCTTCAACATCAGCTGGGCCTGACCAGGCACAGTCAGCCAGCCAGGGCCACAGGCTGGGCCTAGCTATGACAGAGACTGCAGAGAAGCCACCATCACCTGCCACTATTGACAGACTCTTCCCACCTCACTCATCCACACTACCCCACCCAAAAACCTGGGAGAGGGAGCTCATTTTCCCTTGGGATGCCCATAGCTCCTCCAGTTACAGCTGGAGTGGAGATGGATGGTCCCTTAGGCCGCTCCCCTGTGAGAACCAAAAGGTTAATTGAGATGGAAATTCAAGGTCGACCCGCTGATCTCCACCCTGATTTTTGGCCGTTCTGGCCCACGTTGCTTATTGAAATATATGGCTCCAGATTCCCCCTTTTATACATTTTATTAAAATGAAAAAAAACCAAAAATCAGGAACACGCATCACTAAGACTAAACTACCGTATTCATGACTAAACTAACCACTGGGTGAACACGCTTACGTTAAGGTCAAACCCAGCGTGTTAACAATCCTAGTGCATTGCAATCGTGTTGTCAGTTTAGCCAATACAACAGATCATCACCCTTATAAATCCTAAAACGGGAAACCAAAGAGGCTGGTGTCCATTTAGTTGTAAACCTCAGAGAACTTCACCCCGGACGGGCAATCCACGCTGAGCTTGGTAGCTATTTCAGTACTGAAACCAAGGGATTGTTTGTGCAACCTCAAACCCAATCAAAGCTTCCTCCTTCGACTCAATTCTTGTGGGGTAATTCCTTCTCTTTCACCCCCCCCCCCCACACCCACACAGCCCTTAACGAGGCTTAACCACATCCATGTGTGCCCACCTACTAGCCACCGGACAAGCAGCCGCCGAAACGCGGCAATGTCAAGAAACGCTACCGCCGAAATCCCGCTGAATTCTGGTGGCATTTCAGCGGCAACGCCTCTTGCTGACGATTCTTCATGGCAGGATTTCGGTGGCGACGTCTTTTGACGATGCTGCTTCACGGCAGCATTTTGGCGGCTGCTCGTCTGGCAGCCGCGGTCCTCGGTGGCTAGTTGTCTGGCATCTGCCCCACTGGAAAGACTGGGGACCACTGGTCTAAACAGATCTCAATGAACAGTTTATAGCATCTAAGGATGTGCTGTTGATCAGAGTTTCAGAGTGGAGATTTATAACCACTCACTCTTTCTCTTTGTGAGCAGAGCCAATAGCTTGGAGTATTCCCTCAGGTTGATTGACCTGCACTTGAACTTTCTCCACGTCA
The DNA here is from genome assembly GCF_025201925.1 of Gopherus flavomarginatus. Taxonomy (NCBI): domain Eukaryota; kingdom Metazoa; phylum Chordata; order Testudines; family Testudinidae; genus Gopherus; species Gopherus flavomarginatus. The sequence goes on along the minus strand of NC_066639.1, from coordinate 1,360,466 downwards.
TCATGGCAGAGTGGGATAATAGCCAAAGCAAAAATAATAATAATTAAAACTAAATAGAGACTATTTTACCAAGTGGTCATTTTGCTCAAAGTCCCCGGTAAATCGGTCACATTCAATCAAACAAAACCAATATCCATTTATGTAACCAAACATCTTCAGGAGAGAGAGAAACCCACCTCCCACACAACTGTAAGACAATTTTGATGTCACAGAAAGTTAAATTCCAAAGCAGGATACACCTGATGACTCAGAATCAGGACAACAGATTCTCCCATCCGCTTCGCCTCTCATCCTTTGAAACCTGCTTCACTCCATGTTGTCTCACAAATACTGAGTCATGTTTCTTAGGAAAGTTTTAACATCAGTGTAATGAAAAAAACCCAGCCAGTTTTCCCATCCAAAACCATTCCCAACTCAGAAGGAAAAAAGACAGGAAGTGGCTTTGCCAATAAACCAAAAAATGGGGTTTAAACTAAGAATGATCCACTGAACATTCTCCTTCCGGGTCTGGGACTCTTTCACCTCCAAACCTAATGACTCTGATTTAGGCTCAAACAAATCGTACCATGTTTCTCAAGCAAGGAGAGCTCAAACCCTGTGTCTTGGGGAACTACAGGAGGTGGAAGGATAGATTGTGAAGAAGATAAACTCTACACAGCTGAGACGGAAGGAAACAATGCTGGGATGATGGGAAAGGAGGGAATCCCTCTGACACGCCCGACTGTCTTTGGGCATCACTGAATTTGCTATAATTCAATATATTTTAAGTGTGAGAGTGGTACAAAAAATAACTGACGTTCAGCACACACCCCGGCGATGCGAGAACAAACGGGGATGAGGGAATCAGTGCCCAAAGGGGAAATTGGTGACTCTAACAATCGTGTTGCAGCGGGAGCCACAGTAGAAATGTGACCCTACAGGTTTGTTTAGACAAGGAAAACTGATGAAGCGCCGGTGAAGGGCTGAGTAAACCTGTTAGATACCCCTAGAGACTTTTCATACATGAGATACGTCTCTACTGCAAGAATAGTTGTTGTTTTACATCAAGCCAGTCATGGAAAATACAAGCGGAGACGCGGTCCTGGTAATTTTATATCGACGGAGCTAGTTTAGGTCACCTGTGTCCCCTGGCGCTCATGGATGGTTCTGGTAGGAGGGAGACGTGCTCCCAAGGCTCAGAAGAAAGGAGGTGACAGAAAGCGGTGCCGGATTTGCTCCAAAAAACCTCAGCTACAAAAGAGAAAATCGGGCAACTCACCTAGGGGACCCGAGAGACCACGTGATGCAAATACCATATACACTCGTTCATTAGCCCGTTCGTTTATAAGCCGACCCCCAAGATGGTTGGGTAAAAACAGCAAAAACTGTCTGACCCTTACATAAGCCGACTCTGTATTTCAGGGGTTGGCAAACTTTGGCTCCCAGCCGTCAGGGTAAGCCACTGGCAGGTCGGGACGTTTTGTTTACTTGGAGCTTCTGCAGGCATGGACTCTCTCAGCTCCCTGCGGCCGTGGTTCGCCATTCCCAGCCAATGGGAGCTGTGGGAAGTCCGCGGCCACAGGGAGCCAAGGGGCTCCATGCCTGCAGACCCTCCAGGTAAACAAAATGACAATCTATTAGATATTCAGTTCAATCATTCCATAGAGTTTAAAATCCTCAAATTTTGGTGTGTAGACCCATCAATAAGCTGATCCCCGCTCTTTGATGTGTCACTTTTTTACCAAAAAGATTCGGCTTATAAACAAGTATATACGGTAGTTCAAAAAGTCTTTAAGAGGGAATTAGGGAAAAAAATAACTAAGAACGGTCAGCCTTAAATAAGGTTTTTATGGCGATTGTTTCCCTTGCAAATTCTCCAGTGAGAAGTAAGGGCTGAGTTTTCCCACACTCAGAGCATCGAGAGTGTCTCTAGGCCGGGTGGAGCCTCTGATGTCTAATGAGGTTCGAGCTGCGAGTAAAGGTTTTCCCGCACTCACCACACTGATACGGTCTGGCTCCAATGTGGATTCTCTGATGTTCCCGGAGCGCTGAGCTGACAAAGAATCTTTTCCCGCACTCACGGCACCCATAGGGTCTCTCTTCCGTGTGGAATCTCTGATGTGTGATTAAGCTCGAGCGCCAAGTGAAGGCTTTCCCGCACTCGCCGCACCTGTAGGGTCGCTCACCTGTGTGGATTCTCTGATGTTTAATGAGGTCCGAGCTCTGAGTGAAGCTTTTCCCACACTCGCAGCATTCGTGGGGTCTCTCGCCCGTGTGGATTCTCTGATGCGTCATAAGGGCTGAGCTGTGAGTGAAGGTTTTCCCGCACTCGCCGCATTCATAGGGTCTCTCTCCTGTGTGGATTCGCTGATGCTTAGTAAGGTCTGAGCTATCCATGAAGCTTTTCCCGCACTCACCACATTCATAGGGTCTCTCTCCCGTGTGGATCCTCTGATGCTTAATAAGGTCTGAACTATCCATGAAGCTTTTCCCACACTCACCGCATTCATAAGGTCTCTCTCCGGTGTGGATTCTCTGATGCGCGATGAGGTGCGAGCTGCGAGTGAAGGTTTTCCCGCACTCACGGCATTCGTAAGGTCTGGCTCCTGTGTGGATTCGCTGATGTTTCATAAGCGAGGAGCTGTTGGTGAAGTTTTTCGCACACTCGCAGCATTGGTAGGGTCTCTCTCCAGTGTGGATTCGTTGATGTACAATCAGGTTTGAGCGTCGGGTGAAGCTTTCTCCGCATTCAGCGCACGCGTAGGATTGCGCCCCTGTGTGGATCCTCTGATGTGTAATGAGGGATGATCTCTGAGTGAAGCTTTTCCCACACTCACAGCATGCATAGGGTCTCTCTCCCGTGTGTATTCGCCGATGTTTAATAAGGGTTGATCTCTGAGTGAAGCTTTTCCCACACTCACAGCACCCATAGGGTCTCTCTCCCGTGTGTATTCGCCGATGTTTAATAAGGGACGATCTCTGAGTGAAGGTTTTCCCACACTCACGGCATTCATAGGGTCTTTCCCCTGTGTGGGTGCTCTGATGTTTAAGAAGAACTGAGTGCCTACTGAAATTTTTCCCACACTCAAAGCATGTGTTGTTTCTCGCTCCTGCCTGGATTTTCGGCTGGGCTGTGGTTTCCTTGACATATTTGTGAGGTCCCCAACTATTAATGGATTTATTCAATTTCTCCCCTGGCTGGTTTCCCTGCTTCCTTTCTGGCCTGTGACTCTGATGACCTTCTCTCTGCTCACGACTCCTGGAATCGTCCTCCTCAGATATTTGCAATAATGTCCCGTGTGGTTCATCTTGCTCAGTATCTTCCAGCTGAGGTTGGTGCTCCTCCTTCTCACTTGGCATCCCATCCCCTGTTGGCAGAAAAAGGGGAGACCTAACCATGATGCAAACTTGCCGCAGTGGAAGAGGCCAGAAGCTCCTCATGTTCTGGCAATCCCTGTTCCCTAGGGTTTCAATGAGACCACTCACATAGAATCAGACTTGTCAAATCTCAGGGTTGGAAGGGACCTCAGGAGGTATCTAGTCCAGCCCCCTGTTCAAAGCAGGACCAATCCCCAACTAAATTTTTAATGTGCTTTCAATTAAGCACATACTTCGGTGGATTCAGGCTTGGAAGGATTAGATTTTTATCAATAAATATCAATTTCACTGCAAACACACAAACCAACCAAAAATATTGCCATCAACAATCAAACTTGCAGCTAGGAAAAATAAGAAAAATACTGTTGGAGAACGCAGAGTTTTGTTTAAGGACTGACTTTATATTATTTTGATGTGTGATGGTGACGGTTTGTTTTATCGGTTATAAAGCTGTAACGTTTTGGATCTCAACGTCTCCTACCATTATAGAATTGTTGTCTGACTTCCCCGCATAATTTCCTGCGACTGAAAATGTAAATCGATAAAAAATTGGAAAAAAAAAGTCTAAAACCTTTAATTTTGTACAATTCTGAAAATCCGAGCGGAGAAGCAGCCCAGATGATTTTATATCAATGGAGCTAGTTTAGGTCACCTGTGTCCCCTGGCGCTCATAAAAATTGACCAAAAAAAAGCTTAAATAATTTGAAATTATGAAAAAATAATGAGGGCTTTCAATTGCAGTTAACTCACACGATTAACTCAAAAATATTACTTGCGATTAACCACACTGTTAAATGTTAGAATACCAACTGAAATTTAATTAAATATTTTTGGATGTTTTTACTACATTTTCAAACATATTGATTTCTATGACAACACAGACTACAATGTGTACAGTGCTCACTTTATATTTTTATTATAAATATTTCCTCTGTAAAAATGATCAAAGAAATGGTATTTTTCAATTCGCCTCGTACAAGGACTACAGTGCAATCTCTTTATCGTGAAAGTGGAACTTACAAATGTAGATTTTTTTTGGTTCGTTACATCGCCGTGCTCCAAAACAAAACAATGTAAAACTTTAAAGCCTCCAAGTCCACTCAGTCCACTTCTTGTTCAGCCAATCGCTAAAACTAACAAGTTTGTTTACATTTGCAGGCAATGCTGCTGCCTGCTTCTCATTTTACTATGTCACCTGAACGTGAGAACAGGCATTCGCGTGGCACTTTTGTAGCCAGCGTTGCAAAGTATTTATGTTCCAGATATGCTAAACATTCATATGCCCCTTCATACTTCAGCCACCTTTCCAGAGGACATGCTTCCATGCTGATGATGTTCGTTAAAAAATAATGAGTTAATTAAATTTGTGACTGAACTCCTTGACGGAGAACTACATGTCTTCAGCTCTGTTTTAACTGCATTCTGCAATATATTTCATGTTATCGCAGTCAGATGATGACCCAGCACATGTTCGTTTTAAGAACACTTTCACAGCAGAGTTGACAAAAACACAAAGAAGGTCCCAATGTGAGATTTCTAACAATAGCTACAGCACTCGACCCAAGGTTTAAGAATCTGAAGTGCCATCCAAAATCTGAGAGGGACGAGGGGTGGAGGATGCTTTCAGAAGTCTTCCAAGAGCAACACTCAGATGCGGAAACGACAGAACCCGAACCACTAAAAAAAGAAAATCAACCTTCTGCTGGTGGCATCTGACTCAGATGATGAAAATGAACATGCATCAGTCCGCTCTGCTTTGAATCGTTATTGAGCAGAACCCGTCATCAGCATGGACACATATCCCCTGAAATGGTGGTTGAAGCATGAAGGGACATGTGAATCTTTAGCGCATCTGGCATGTAAATACCTTGCAACGCTGGCTACAACAATGCCATGCAAACATCCGTTCTCACTTTCAGGTGACATTGTGAACAAGAAGCGGGCAGCATTATCTCCTGCAAATTGTAACCAAGACTGTTTGTCTGAGCAATTCGCTGAAGTAGGACTGAGTGGACTTGCGGGCGCTAAAGTTTTACACTGTTTTGTTTTTCAAGGCAGTTATTTTTTGTACTTAATTCTACATTAGTAAGTTCAACTTTCTCGATAAAGAGATTGCACTACAGTACTTGTATGAGGTGACTTGAAAAATACCATTTCTTTTCTTTTTTTGCAGTGCAAATATTTGTAATCAAAAATAAATACAAAGCAAGCACTGTCGACGCTGTATTCTGTGTCGCAATTGAAATCAATATATTTGAAAATGTAGGCAACATCCACAAATAGTTAAAGAGATGGTATCCCTTTACTGTTTAACAGCGTGATTAATTACGATTAATTTTTTCAATCGCTTGACAGCCCTAATAAAAAATCAAATTCTGCCAAGCCTACAAGTTGACGACCTAAAGGTAAAGTGCCTTTACGCCAGAGGTTCTCAAATTGGAGGTCGGGACCTTGAAGGGGGTTGTGAGGTTATTATGTGGGGGGTCGCGAGCGGTCAGCCTCCACTCCAAACCCCGCTTTGCCTCCAGCATTTATAATGGTGTTAAACATATTAAAAATGTTTTTAATTTATAAGCGGAGGTCACACTCAGAGGCTTGCTGTGTGAAAGGGGTCACCACTATAAAAGTTTGAGAATCACTGCTTTATACCATTGCTAATCATCTGAGCTGTCTAGTCATGTACCTTCATAGTTTAATACATTTTAACTTGTGGTTTGTTCATCAAATTCTAGACCACATCCCTCAGCGTCTAGAATATTTTAGAGTGACGTGGGAGGCATGTAAAACATGTTTTCCCTCTTTCAATCCTTCTCTAAGGGTACATCTATACTACCCACCAGATCGGCAGGTAGTGTTCAATGTATCGGGGATCGATTTATCGCGTCTTGTCTGGGCGCGATAAATCAATCTGCTAATCAATGCCCGTACTCCACGTCGGCAGGAGGAGAAAGCGGTGTCAACGGGGAGCTGCGGCAGTCGACTCGCCGCCGTGAGGATGGCCAGGTAAGTCGAACTAAGATAGTTCGACTTCAGCTACGTGAATAGCATAGCTGAAGTTGCGTATCTTAGTTCGAACCTCCTCCCTTGCTAGTTTAGCCCAGGCCTCAGAGTGTCTGATGCAATAACCATTCTGGCTCTGAGTTTTCTTCAGAGATCCCAAATTGTAGATTAAAAAAAATTGTTAATCCAGAGATCTTGTTCTATATATAACTTTATATCGCAATGTGACACTTTTTTTACCTCCAATCGGCACCCGGGAACCCCCATAGTCACCACTGGCGTGTCATTCTGATCTGTTTTGTACAAAATATGCCTTGTAAGATATCACAGGAAAGGTCATGATCCGCTGAAAGCTACTGCTCTGTCAAAGGACGGGCGTTGCCAGTGTGTATCAAGTTATGAAATTTTGCTGTATGTTTGTTTGTTTAAAAAAAATGGCAAACAACTCCCAACAGGAAAGTTGTGATCAAGGGATTTACAAGTCAGCGAGGGGTGCCCAAGAACCACACAGTGGGAACTGCCCAACGGGGTGGGAGTGATTGCTCAGTGGTTTGAGCATTGGCCTGCTAAACCCAGGGTTGAGAGTTCAATCCTTGAGGGGGCCATTTATGGATCTGGGGCAAAAAATAGTTGGAGATTGGCCCTGCTTTGAGCAGGGGGTTGGACTAGATATCTCCTGAGATCCCTTCTAACCCTGATATTCTATGATTCAGCTGCACAAGACCACACCAGGGGGATTGCTCAACCCCTTAACTCAGCAAAGACCACCCAGCCATATCTGGGCTCATATTTTCCAGGCACATGGACTGAGGGTATAAAATAAGGGACAGTGGAATCATTCCTTGACCTTCCACCAACGCTAGAAGCAACAAGAACTCTGAGAAGACGAAGGCTTCATGGGAGGAGACTGGGCCAGGCTCCAGGGAGAAGGCTATTTATTAAGAACTGTAATTTTGGTGACAAAACTTTTCAGTGTAGACAATAGGGTGACCAGACAGCAAGTGTGAAAAATCAGGACAGGAGGGTGGCGGGGGAATAGGAGGCTATATCAGAGAAAGACCCAAAAGGCCAGGACTGTCCCTATAAAATCAGGACATCTGGTCACCCTAGTAGAAAAGGCCTAACTCTTTCCGGTGTGTTTAGGACTTAACTGTCTGGAATAAATTTGTATCATCTGGAAATCTTGGCAACTTGCTGTTTACCCCTTTTTCCAGATCATTTGTATGTCTGCTGAACAGTGCAAGTACAATACAGACCTCTGGGGGGCACCACTATTTACCTTTCTCCATTCTCAAAATGGAACATTTATTCCTCTAGTTTGTTTCCTATCTTTTAACCAGTTGCCGATCCATGAGGGGCTCTTCCCTCTTATCCCGTGACAGCTTACTTTGTTTAAGAGCCTTTGGTGAGGGATCTTGTCAAAGGTTTTCTGATAATCTAAGCACACTATATCCACTGGATCCCCTTGGTCCACATACTTGTTGACCCTGTCAAATAAATCTAGTAGATTGGTGAGGCGTGATTTTTCTTTACAAAAGCCATGTTAATTCTTCCCCAACAAATTGTGTTCATCCATGTGTCTGACAATTCTGTTCTTTAGTAGACTTTTGAAACAATTTGCCTGGTACTGAAGTTAGGTTTACCGACTTGTAAGAGCCAAGATTGCTTCTGGAGCCTTTTATAAATATTGACATTGCATTAGCTGTCCTCTGATCATCTGGTACAGAAGCTGATTTAAATGATAGCTTACAAATGACAGTTAGCAGTTCTGCAGTTTCACATTTGAGTTCCTTCAGGACTCTTAGGTGAATCCCACCTGGTCCTGGTGATTTATTACTGGTTAATTTGTTAGTTTGTTCCAAAATCACTTCTAATGACACCTCAATCTGGGACAGTTCGTCACATTTGTCACCTAAAAAGAATGGCTCAGGTTTGGAAATCTCCCTCACATCCTCAGCCGTGAAGACCGATGCAAAGAATTCATTTAGTTTCTCTGCAATGACCTGATCAGCCTTGAGTGCCCCTTTAGCACGTCGATCGTCCAGTGGCCCCACTGGTTGTTTAGCAAGCTTCGTGCTACTGAAAATTTTTGTTCTGGTTACTTTTTGAGGCTTTGGCAAGTTCCTCTTCAAATTCTTTTTTGACCTGCCTGATTGCACATAGCTTTCTACCATTTTGCACATGGCTTTCTATCATTTCTGTTCCTTTCTATTTTCCTCAGTAGGATTTAACTTTCAATTTTTTAAGGATGCCTTTTTACCTCTAAACGCTTCTTTTACTTGGGGTTGAGCCACGGTGGCACATTTTGGGCCTCTTACTATGTTTTTTAATTTGGGATCTACATTTAATTTGAGCCTCTGTTGTGTTTTTTTTTTTTAAAAAAAAGCTTCCATGCAGCTTGCGGGGATTTCACTTTTGAGATTGTTTCTTTTAATTTCCGTTTAACTAACATCCTCATTTGGGTGTCGGTCCCCTTTCTGAAATTAAATGCTACTGTGGTGGGGTTTTTTGGTGTTCTTCCCCTTCTGCACGGATGTTAAATTTAATTATATTATGGGCGTTATTACCAAGCGGTCCAGCTACATTCACCTCTTGGACCAGATCCTTGGCTCCACTTAGGACTAAATCAAGGATTGCCTCTTCTCTAGTGGGTTCCAGGACTAGCTACTCCAAGAAACAGTCATTTATGGTGTCCAGAAACTTTATCTCTGCATACCTGTCCTGAGGTGACATGGACCCAGTCAATATGGGGATACTCGAAATCCCCCATTATTATTGCGGTTTTTATTTGTATAGCCTCTCTAATCTCCCTGAGCATTTTATGGTCACTACCACTATCATGGTCAATGAAATAAGTGCTAAAGAAATGGACATATATCAGGGGCTGAATTTCCCCAAATTCTGTCCTTCGGAGGTAAGGGGATCAATTCTGCCTGTAAATCCTGTCCAAACACTCAGGGGGAAGGGAGGTGAAGGAGGGAGCTACTGCCAGGTATCACGATGGGTAGGAACAGGGCCGACGATTGGGGGGAAGCCGGGATAAATTATGGGGGCCCAGCGGTCTGGAAGGCAGCCCGGGGCTTGACTATGTTGCATATGTTTTTGTCTTTCTTGGAAGTATCATTATTTGTCAATTGTTTTTGACATCCATTGTAAAAAAATCTGTGAATTTCAAAGAAAATAGTAATGATATGCAAAATTCTGTCTGTTATCGGCCAATATAGACTCTAATCAACCAAACAACTACCGTAGGAAGTCATGAGCGACATCTGCCCTGAGGATACACACCTGCTGAGGACAATCCTGAACTTAGAGAACTCACAAGGTCTCTGTCGCAAATCCCAGCTGTTTCCTTCAGACACGGACAGGTTTCAAATTGACTGAATGATTCCTCCCTTGTGCAGGTACCTCCCAGGATCTCTGAATCATGGAGATCTGGGACCCACGGGTCTTTGTCTTGTTCCAGATGGGAGATCACAGCAGGTGTGAAAACTGGAAACTCTGCACGGGGAAAGAAAAGCAGGTGGGTTCCAGGCAATTTCTCACCATTTTTTTTTATTGTATTAACCCCAGCCTATTTTGACACAGCAATACGCTGAGGGTAGCTCCCCAGATGTTCAAATGTGTAGGACATTCTGCTTCAAGGTTTTTTGACAGCCGCTGCACGTTGAGTGGATGTTTTCAGAGAACTATCCACAATGACTCCAAGATCTCTCTCTTGAGCGATAACAGCCAATTTAGACCCCGTCATTTTATATGTAAAATTGGGATTAGGTTTCCCAATGTGCATTACTTTGCATTTACCAACATTGAATTTCGTCTGCCATTTTGTCGCCCAGTCACCCAGTTTTGAGAGAACCTTTTGTAGCTCTTTGCTGTCTGCCTGGGACTTGAGTGGTTTTGTATCATCTGCAAACTTTGCCAACTCACTGTTTACCCCTTTTTCAGATGGTTTGTAAATATGTTGAATAGGACAAGGCTCAGTACAGACCCCTGGGGGACACCACTATTTACCTCTCTCCATTCTGAAAACTGATAATTTATTCCTACGCTTTGTTCCCTGTCTTTTAACCAGTTACCGATCCATGAGAGGACCTTACCTCTTATCCCATGACAACTCACTTCGCTTAAGAGCCTTTGGTGAGGGATCTTGTCAAAGGCTTTCTGAAAATCTAAGTACACTATATCCACTGGATCCCCCTTGTCCACATGTTTGACCCCCTCAAAGAATTCTAGTAGATTGGTGAGGCGTGATTTCCCTTTACAAAAACCATGTTGACTCTTCCCCAATAAATCATGTCTGTCTCTGAGTTTGATAATTCTGTTCTTTACTAGAGTTTCAACCAATTTGCTTGGTATGGAAATCAGGCTTGCCGGCTTGTGATTGCCAGGATCGCTTCTGGAGCTTTTTATAAAAACAGGCATCACATTAGCTATCTTCTAATCATCTGGTACAGAAGCTGATTTAAATAACAGGTTACATACCACAGTAAGTAGTTCTGTATTTTCACATTTGAGTTCCTTCAGAACTCTTGGGTGAATCCCATCTGGTCCTGGTGACTTGTTACTGTTTAATGTATAAGTTTGTTCCAAAACCTCCTCTAATGACATTTCAATCTGAGAAAGTTCCTCAGATTTGTCACCTAAAAAGAATGGCTCGGGTTGGGGAACCTCCCTCACATCCTCAGCCCTGAAGATCAATGCAAAGAATTTGTTCAGATCACTGCAATGGCCTGATCTACCCTGAGTGCTCCATCAGCATCTCAATACAGAGATTCCAGAAGAATGGAAAAGAGCAAATATGGTGCCGATCTATGAAAAGGGGAATAAGGCCAACCCGGGGAATTACAGACCAGTCAGCTTAACTTGTCTACCCGGAAAGATAATGGAGCAAATAATTAAGCAATGAATTTGCAAACATCTAGAAGATAATAAGGTGATAAGTAACAGTCTGCATGGTGATAAGTAACAGTCTGCATGGATTTGCTGAAAACAAATTGTGTCAGACCAACCTGATATCTTTCTTTGACAAGGTAACAAGCCTTGTGGATGGGGGGAAAGCGGTAGATGTGGTATATCTTGATTTTACTAAAGCTTTAGATACTGTCTCACATGCTCTTCTCATAAACAAACTAGGGAAATGCAACCTAGATGGAGCTACTATAAACTCATTCGAAAACCATTTCCAGAGAGTAGTTATCAGTGGTTCAGTGTCATGCTGGAAGGGCGTAATGAGCGGGGTCCTGCAGGGATCAGTTCTGGGTCCAGTTCTGTTCAAAATCTTCCTCTATGATTTAGATAATGGCATAGAGAGGACACTTACAAAATTTGTGGACGATACCAAGCTGGTAGGGGTTGCAAGTGCTTTGGAGGAGAGGATTAAAATTCAAAATGATCTGGACAAACTGGAGAAACAGTCCGAAGTAAATAGGATGAAATTCAATAAGGACAAATGCAAAGTACACCATTTAGGAAGGAACAATCAGTTGCACACATACAAAATGGGAAATGACTGCCTAGGAAAGAGAACTGCGGAAACGGATCTGGGGGTCAGAGTGGACCACAAGCTAAATATGAGTCAACAGTGTAATGCTGTTGCAAAAGAAGCAAACATCATTCTGGGATGTATTAGCAGGAGTACTGTAAGCAACACACAAGAAGTAATTCTTCTGCTTTACTCCACGCTGATTAGTCCTCAGCTGGAGTGTTGTGTCCAGTTCTGGGTGCCACATGTCAGGAAGGATGTGGACAAACTGGAGAAAGTCCAGAGAAGAGCAACAAAAATGATTAAAGGTCCAGAAAACAAGACCTATGAGCTGAAAGTCCCTAAGGGTGCGGACATTCCAGGTGAGGAAATTCATTGTCTTGTATCTCTTGTTTCGGCCATGGCATTGAGTGATCCCACTGGACGCGGCCCTCCAGTTGGAAGAGTGTGAGACCGCCGACGTTTGGGGCACCTTTTCTGGCGAGCAGAAGAGATCCTAAAAGAGGCCCGCTCTGTCACAGCCGCTGCTGCCGAAATGGACTTCTATCTCATCCAGATGCAAGACGGCCATCAGGCAGCTGCCACCAGCGTGCAGATTTGAGACGAAAGACTCCCAGAGCTCACGGCTCCTGTCTTCTCCGCCACTCACACGTCACCACACGGCTCTGTGCGAGTGTGAGGCCTGCGTCTGAAATCACTTTAACGTGAGGAAACCAGCACGCAGGCAGTAACCGCACGAGACTTGACAGGAGGAAAACCCTGACCCAGTGGCAAGGAGATCCCAGACCACCAGGGGCCTCCTTCCTGCTGCAGCCCCCATCTGCCTTCACAGCTGCACAGAACTATTAGATCTTCTATATGTGCCTGACCCACCGTTGGGGTCTAGGTGATGTTTGGGTCATGGTAAGTCAGGAGCCTTGCCGCAGACCTGCTTGCCAAGGGGGAACCCTACCAGGAGTAGGAAAGCTCAGAACGATGTCGTTCTGAGGGTCTTTACGCCCCCGCGAGCCTTCCCACCGTGGTGAGGTGACGGTCCATAAGAGAGGGTGGAGGGATTCGTGGACAATAAATGTGCAGAAGGCTGTGTTCTTACCATGAGCATTGTTGGCACTCATGGATAGCCATCTCCAGGGTTTAGAGAAGGGTAATCGAAGGCAACGGCTCCGAGGGACTCACTCACCAGAGGCCGGAAATGGGCGGCAGGGGATGGATCACTTGACTGTGATCTGTTCTGTTCACTCCCTCTGGGGCACCTGGCGTTGACCAGTGATACTGGACTTGAGGAACCTTTGGTCTGACCCAGTGTGGCTGTTCTTAACCCTCAGGGGCGAAGAGGTGGTGATATTTTGCAAGTCTGTGATGGTTTGTGTGGCAGTGGCTCCATCTGAGGGCGGGCCAGGTGTCAGAAACTTCTCTTCGCTACGCCGGACCTAAACCCAAGTTTTGCCTGAGCAAAGAGAAGACGTTAGACTTTCTGAAGGACTGCTCCGTTCCCAGAGCGTTGTGTAGCTGGGAGAGCAGAGGGCTGGTGTGTGTGTCGCTGGCATGTCGGGGTGTTGCTGAAACAGGGCAGAGTTAAGGTTACATCGCAGGATGTGGTGAACCTTAACTCTGCATTTCTCCTTCCAAGAACCGAGGGGACGGGAATCCTTACCCAGCGAGGTCACATTCTCGTAGTTTTCCTGCATGACGTCTCTGTAGAGGGCTCTCTGAGTGGGGTCCAGCAGAGCCCACTCTTCCCTGGTGAAATACACAGCCACCTCCTCGAAGGTCACCGGCCCCTGAAAGAGCGAGAGTCCAATACTCAGTAGCTGCGGCCCCACTCACAGCCCCACTATTCCTGGGGTAGCAGGGCCAATCATATGGCTACACAGTCAGCACAGACCCACCTGTCCTCTGCTCAGCGCATCGAGGAGGCATTAGGGTGAGGGGAGATAGACAGAGCCCCTCGTCCTTCCCAGCAGGTAGCGGGAAAAGGGTCTTCCCTTTCATCACGCACCGGCTAGTCAGCGGCTGAACTGGAGATAAAGCCCTTCCTTGTAGGAATCCCAACACCCTCCCCACTGCCAGCAGCTGGAGGTCAGGGGATGGGGGCATCTTCCCTAAGCGTCAGTGGTGGGTGCCTCCTTGATAGGTCAGAGCAACCTCTGGTTAGTGGGTTCACGCTCCAACACGGGGAGTCTGGGAAGTTTTCACAGGTTTGTTTCCTGTTCCACAAACAGGGGAATTTCCACACCCAGCCCCTAAGGGTCTATTCCTAGAATCTCGGCCCCAGGTTTACCAAGTCCCAGCAGGTCCATCACACCTCATCCCCCTCCCTTTCTCCACCCCGTGCACGGCCTGCACCCTTAGATCAAACTCCCACTTCCCGTGTCTTCCCTGTCCCTCTGGCTCCTGCGGGAACCTCCTAGCACGTCCTCAGCATCCTTACCCGAACCCAGTCTGCTGCCTCCATTTCCCTTCCCTGGGCAGGCTGGGAGAATCTGGAGGGACCCAGGGATGTTATTCTGCAACCTGTCGGGGGGAGAAAGGTTACTGGGGGGAGTTCGGATCAGACTTTGTCATTTCACATTCTCACTGGCTTTTTCTCGGCATAGACATCGACTCTCATGGTGGGAAAATGCTCAGCATAGACCCATCCCCTCCCACCAGGATTAAACCCCCTGTATCTCAAAGTCACACCCTGTACACCCCAGACTCACATACTCATAGAGGGCTGTGATATTTCATACAAAGCAGGCCACGTAAGTGATCATCTGAAAGCTCACGATCTGCCGAAACCCGCTGTGCTGTCCCAATAGGAATATTTGTTTGTGGGTAGGAAATGATGAGCTTTGGTTACCGAAATACGCCGTAAGTTTGAGCGTACAAAGGGGAGGGCTCTCCGCCCAGGCGGGTGTTCAGTGATCACTAATCAGCAGGAGAGCGGTCAGCAAGGGATTTACAAGTCAACGAGCACCAAGCAATGGGGACCGCTCCACTCTCTGACTCAGTTGCTCAAGACCACACCAGGGGGATTGCTCAGCCCTGTGACTCAGCAAAGCCCACCAGGAAATGTCTGGGCTGGTATTTTCCAGGCACATGGACTGAGGGTATAAAATAAGAGACAGTGGCATCGTGCCTTGAACTTTCTCCTCCCCGACCTACGCCGGAAGCAACAAGAACGCTGAAAGGACAAAAACTTTATCTGAGGGGACTGGTGCCAGGCTTCAGGGAGAAGTCTGTGTATTAAGAACCCTAACATCTAGTGGGGTGGAAAAAATTGCTACATTGAAATATTGTCTAGTGGAGTAAGGTTTAAGATTTCGATTGTGCCCCTATGTTTTATTTTCTTTGGTAACTAGCTCTGGCTTTTTATGACTCCCACTTATAACCGATCTTTCTGTAGTTAATAAATCTGTTTTACACTTTCCCTAAAATGGTGCATTTTGCTTGAAGGGCTTGGGCAATCTCAACTCGGTTTACAAAGGCTGCTGCCTGCCCTCTCCACATCGAGGAAGGGGAGATTGGGTAACAAACATACATGGGTCAGACTTTTGACCAGGGCAAGATGGTACAGCTCTGCGGTGTAAGGCTGGGGAGAACTGGCTGGTGCCTTTCTCTGTGTGATTCTGGGAGCGTTCATGCAATAGAGCTGAGTGATCGCAGCACCTGGAGGGGTTTGCTGTTTGTCACTAGCAAAGCATTGAGAGAGACAGCCCAGGCTGGAGAGACAAAGGGTCACTGTGGTACCCCAGTTCCAGGTTCTACACTGGGAGGAAATGCCCCGCTTGTTGTTTGGAGGGAGGTTTGCACTTCAGACACTGGGACAGAGATTTTAAGTGTGGTGGCTGAGAGGAGGATACGGGTTATTTTCTGTCTGCTTATTTTGGGAAAGGGAAGCTTAAAGATGAGCAAAGGCAGCGAAGCAATTGCAGAACTGGAGCGGCACAGACTGCAGGTGGCAGAAAAAGAGAGTGTGAGCGTCCGCTGAGAATGGAAGAACTGGAGCTAAGAGAGAAAGAAGCAGCACATCAGGGAACCTCAGACCCGAAGTGGACAGAGGCAGCTGCACAGACAAGGAATCTGAGGAAACAGAGGGAAAGCAGAGACGCCAACTGGAGCTGCTAGAAAAGGAGAACCAGCAGCCACCCCCCCACCCCCCTCTGATTCGCACCTCCACAAAAATTCACAATTGGGCCCACCTACGTCCTGCATCCAACAAAGCAGGTGATATTACTGAATATCTTTCCACGTCTGAAAGGCTGCGTGCAGGGCAGGAAATCCCAGATGCCAAGAGAGTTCCTACCCTGACTGCAAAACTAATTGGTAAAGCTGAAAATGTATTCAATACAATATCAGTCGAAGATGCTTTAGATTCCTGTAAATTTAAGTTTAAAAGAAATCTTGTTCTGTAAAGGTTTCAAATTACCCCTGATACATACAGAGTGGAATTTAGAAATCTTAAGAGGGAATGAGTGAATATTTAGACAGTATGAAAGGTTTACTGGGAAAGTGAGTGAGAGGCAAACGGGTGGGAATTTCTGAACCAATCTTTGCTCGAGAACAGTCCTTAAATATGCGTAAAGATGAGGCCTGGGATAAAAACGTGACGATGGTGGAAGAGACGGCGTCTCGAGCAGCTGCTGCCTTTCAGCAGCCCCAGGCATCTATTGTGAATAAACCAGAGAACAAGGGGTTTTAAAGCTGGTGGGAAGCGGGGTTCCTGTTTGACTCCTGGGGAAGAAGAGGGTGGCTGGGCTGCTGGGCCCTCACCTCCCCCAAAACCATTCCTCTAATCCTCGTTCCAAATCCCCCGTGAAAACAGAAGAGCCCAAAAAGGTTTCATCACCGTAATTCCACTGATCGCCTGAGGAATAAATGCCCTCCGCTGGGAGGAACCGGGCAACAAAGAGCTCCCGTAGGTTCTGCTGCCCTCAACACAGGAATCTCCCAGGCAACTGAGATGTAGCATATTTGTTTTTGTGGGATTCGCATCTGCAGGGCCAGACACAAAGCACATTTTGGCAGGATTAACGGTGGGGAACCCGTTGGGTGGGAAGATACAGGTGCAGAAATCTCTGCGATCAAGCGGAGTATAATTCACGGTGACATACTGCCAGGACAGATAGAAAAATATTAGAATATATGGAGAGGTACCTATCTCACAGAGCTGGAAGGGACCCTGAGAGGTCATTGTGTCCAGCCCCCTGCCTTCACTAGCAGGACCAAGGGCTGATTTTTGCCCCAGATCCCTAAGCGGCTGTCTCAAGGACTGAACTCCCAACCCTGGGTTTAGCAGGCCAGTGCTCAAACTGCTGAGCAATCCCTCCCCCTGGAGCTTTTAGTAACAGGATTCTTGTGCCTTTGGCAAAAATGCACCTAGAAACGGGTGGTTTTGAAAGTTTATTAATGGGGGGTGGATGACAGAAGGAATGAGAAAGTCTCATACTTCCAGCTGGGAATGTGGCATCTCCTCAGGGAGGGAGGAGCGTGCATCACCCGCAGTCCATGAGAGAACTGTCCCGGTTGCTAGCTGGCAGCCTTTTGCAGCTGAACAGGGGACAGATCTCCCTCTAGAGCAGCAGTTCTCAAACTTTAACATCCCGTGAACCCCTTTGATTAAAATGTCAAGTCTCAAGATCCACCTCCTAAAAATGAACATTTATAGGGATTTTTTCCTTTACCGGAGTATAAATTATAACAGCAGTGATCTTGGAAATATAAACTTTGTTTTTATGACATGCTTATCACACATTATTTAATATTAATTACTATTTTTCACTACAGTATTTTTAGTCCATTATGAAAATGGCGACACTCTGCCAAGATCTCACTTTCGTAGTTTGTATCACTGTGATTAAGCCTGTTACAAGACAAGGCTCCTACGTTTCATCAGGGAGTATCAGCCGTGAAACAGCAAGAAGGGATTTAAGAAGCTGACTCATAGAAGGGACCATTATGATCATCTAGTCCAGGGGTAGGCAACTTACAGCACGGGTGCTGAAGGCGGCACGCAAGCTAATTTTCAGTGGCACTCACACTGCCTGGGACCTGGCCACCAGTCCGGGGGGGCTCTGCATTTTAATTTCATTTTAAATGAAGTTTCTTAAACACTCTAAAAACCTTATTTACTTTACATACAACAATAGTTTAGTTTTATATTACAGACTTATAAAAAGAGACCTTCTAAAAACGTTAAAATGTATGACTGGCCCGCCAAACCTTAAATTAGAGTGAATAAATGAAAACTTGGCACCCCACTTCTGAAAGGTTGCCGACCCCTGATCTAGTCCGACCTCCTGCACAACGCAGGCCGCAGAATCTCACCCACCCACTTCTATAACAAACCCCTGACCTATGTCTGAGTTACTGAAGTCCTCCGATTGTGGTTTAAAGACCTCAAACTGCAGAGAATCCTCCAGGAAGAGTTCCTCCTACTCAAACATTCAGGGCTTGCGCAGCCCACGCAAACAACGCGCCTCACAACAAAGGTTAAACTTCTTGTTCATCATCATTTTAAAAACAATCCTCGCTGCCTATTTAATTTTAAAAACAGCCACAAATATCCACCTCCTTTTCCATGTCGTATAAGCTGCCTTGAAGTTGAAATCTCCTCAGTGTGACAGAGATGTTTGCTTTGATCTGTTTAGCTCTTCGAAGTCCAGGGGCTGCAGGCTGCTGGCCCCAGGGTCCCTATGGACAGCTCTGTCCGCCATTAGGGAATTTTTTCCCAAGAACCCCCTGGAACTTTTTGCGAACCCCACTTTGGGAACCTTTGCTCTAGAAGGGGCTCCAGAGGGGGAAACCAGGGAAGGAATAGTGGGAGTACAGCAGGTAAGTATGCCCAGTGGTCTGGGATGGGGTGTTAGATAGGATGAGATCTGAGTTACTACAGAAAATTCTTTCCTGGGTGCTGGCGGGTGAGTCTTGACCACATGCTCAGGGTTTCGCTGATTGCCATATATGGGGTCAGAAAGGAATTTTCTTCCAGGGCAGATTGGCAGAGTCCCTGATGTTTTTCGCCTTCCTCTGCAGCATGGGGCACGGGTCACTTGCTGGAGGATTCTCTACATCTTGAGGTCTTTAAACCACAATTTGAAGACTTCAATAACTCAGGCATATGTTAGGGGTTTGTTACAGGAGTAGGTGGGTGAGATTCTGTGGCCTGCGTTGTGCAGGAGGTCAGACTAGATGATCATAATGGTTCCTTCTGGCCTTAAAGTCTATGAGTCTCCTCACAGGTCACTTGGGAGAGGATGTCCAGGACAGAATGGCTGATTCAGCCTCTGTGCACCCAGGCATTCAGGTTTTGAGAGGGAACAGTGGAACTGACATCCCAGAGGGCAGCGGTCACACAACTGACCTCTCGGGGAGAGAGAGAGGAGTAATGGAGGGTACCTCAATCCAGGTCCCAGTTTTTTAGGATGCTGTTCCTGATATTAAAATTAAAAAGGTTGTAGAGTAGTTTTTCAACTAAGGGCTGGGGGAAAACCGACAGGTGTGGAGGAGCACGTGGTTTGGACAGAGACAGCCCTTAGGGGAGGACCTATTAATGGAGATTCTCTCTATCTTAGTAAGGAGGAGAGGATGGAAGATGATAAAACACAGGTAGGATCCGATGAGAAACAGTGAAATGAAAAACAATCCCATTCAGACAGCTAAAAAGTGACATGTTTTTAAAGTACTTACAGGTCTGTCGCATCTTACACGCATTTAACGTGCACGATTTCAGCTTCACGTGGTCGGCAAAAACCAGAGAAAAATAACAATTTTAATACTGTACCTGTAGTGCGGGCAATTGCGCCCGCCGTTCCGCTCAATGTAATTTTGACTCTAAGCGATTTTCGCTTTACGCGCTGACTGCGGAACGTAACCCCAGAGTAAGATGCAACAGACCCGTATATACCAATGCTAGGGTGAACTCGAGTGCCTCGTATTCAGTGAGGAGATTGATATAACGAGCATCACAGAAACTTGGTGGAATGAGGATAATCAATGGGACGCAGTAATACTAGGGTACAAAATATATCGAAAGGACAGAACAGGTCGTGCTGGTGGGGGAGTGGTATGATACGTGAAAAAAAGCGTAGAATCAAATTAAGTAAAACTCTTAAATGAACCAAATGGTACCATAGAATCTCTATGGATAGTAATTCCATGCTCGAATAATACTACAGCACTGGGGATATATTACTGACCACCTAACCAGGATGGTGATAGTGACTGTGAAATGCTCAGAGATTAGAGAGAATAATAAAATGCAAAACTCAATAATGGGGGATTTCAACTGGATGATCGAGGTGCTTAAGGAGCACTCAAGGACGATCAGGCCACTGCGGAGAAACTAAATGAATTCTTTGCATCGGTCTTCACGGCTGAGGATGTGAGGGAGATTCCCAGATCTGAGCCATTCTTTTTACGTGACAAATGTGAGGAACTGTCCCAGATCGAGGTGTCATTAGAGGAGGTTTTGGAACAAACAGATAAACTTAACAGTAATAAAAGCCACCAGGACCAGACGGGATTCACCCAGGAGTTCTGAAGGAACTCAAATGTGAAACTGCAGGACTACTAACTGTCGTCTGTAACCCATCATTTAAATCAGCTTCTGTACCAAATGGAGAACGCCAATTTTTAAAAAGGGCTCCAGAGGTGATCCCAGCAATTACAGGCCAGTAAGCCTCACTTCAGTACCGGGCAAACTTGGTTGAAATTATAGTAAATCACAGAATTGTCAGACACATAGATGAACAAAATTTGTTGGGGAAGAGGCAACGTGGTTTTGTAAAGGGAAATCATGCCTCACCAATCTACTAGAATTCTTTGAGGGGCTCAACAAACATGTGGACAAGGGGGACCCAGTGGATATAGTGTACTTAGATTTTCAGAAAGCCTTTGACAAGGTCCCTCACCAAAGGCTCTTAAGCAAAGGAAGCTGTCATGGGATAAGAGGGAAGGTTCTCTCATGGATTGGTAACTGGTTAAAAGGTAGGAAATACAGGGTAGGAATAAATGGTCAGTTTTCAAAATAGAGAGAAGTAAATAGTGGTGTCGCCCAGGGGTTTTTACTGGGCCCCGTCCTATGCAACATATTCATAAATGATCTGGAAAAAGGGGTAAACAGTGAGGTGGCAAAATTTGCAGATGATACCAAACTACTTAAGATTGTTAAGTCCCAGGCCGACTGCGAAGAGCTACAAAAGGATCTCACAAAACTGGGTGACTGGGCAACAAAATGGCAGATGAAATTCAATGTTGATAAACGCAAAGTAACGCACACTGGAAAACATTATCCCAACCATAGATATTCAATAGGGTCTAAATTGGCTGTTACCGCTCAAGAGAGAGATCTTGGAGTCACTGTGGACAGTTCTCTGAAAACATCCACTCAGTGTGCAGTGGCCGTCAGAAAAGTCAGTGTTGGGAATCAAGAAAGGGATAGATAATGAGACAGAAAATATCATGCTGCCTCTCTATAAATCCATGGTACCCCCACACCTTGAATACTGCGAGCAGACGGGGTCGCCCTGTCTCCAAAAAGATCTGTTGGAGTTGGAAAAGGTTCAGAAAAGGGCAACAAAAATGATTCGGGGTCTGGAACAGCTGTTGTATAAGGAGAGATTAACAAGACTGGGATTTTTCAGCTTGGACAAGAGAGAACTAAGTGGGGATATGATAGAGGGCTATAAACTCATGAAGGGGGTGGAGAAAGTAAATAAGGAAGTGTTAGTTACTCCTCACAACACAAGAACTAGGGGTCACCAAATGAAATGACTAGGCAGCAGGTTTAAAACAAACAAAAGGAGGTATTTCTTCACACAACATACAGTCAACCTGTGGAACTCCTTGCCACAAGATGTTGTGAAGGCCAAGACCATAACAGGGTTCAAAAAAGAGCTAGAGAAGTGCATGGAGGACAGGTCCATGAGTGGCTATTAGCCAGGATGGGCAGGGATGGTGTCTCTAGCCTCTGTTTGCCAGAAGCTGGGAATGGGCAACAGGGGATGGGTCACTTGATGATTCCCTGCTCTGTTCATTCCCTCTGGGGCACCTGGCATTGGTCACTGTCGGCAGACAGGACACTGGGCTAGGTGGATCTTTGGTCTGACCGTTCTTATAGGTTTGTGGAAATTAACTGTGTCTCTTTAAGAGAGGATGCAGCTCCTACTGAAGGATTGGCTGTCTGTGAGAACGGAGATGACCCCACTGGCAGGAGGAAGGAGGGATTTTCCCAAGCTGGTGAGACACAGAAAAACTGTGGAACAGCTTCTGGGACAAGGTGAATCTGAACCAAGAGTAGACATTCTTAACCCAAAGAGAATAAATCAAAACCCTTTAGGAAAAGCGGGTCGGGAAGGACTCCGTGCTGGGACTGGGGAACACAGGGTAATCCCCCAAAGGGTTACAAAATAACAAAGCATTTCTCACCCCAGAGATCTGGATTCACTCTGAATCCCTGTCACAGCAGGAGTGAATCAGTCATGGGGGTCACCCGGCTTCACACTGTACCACCATTTCCAGCTGCACATGGGTGCTGGAGGCCGTGATGCCCCGTCGTTAACATGGTTATGGGGCTGAAATGTCCCCACGGCCAGTCAGAGACAGACACGTACCTGTGTCGCTCCCCAGCTCCCGTCGCAGCGTCTCTAGGGGAAGGAGAAGATGGGAGAGATGAGAATTCAGGCCCTCGCATTCATAGAGAAATCCCCATTGCTTATTAACGGAACTGCTGTTAACGACGAGATGGTGACAGAGATCAGACAGAGCCAGCCCCACAGGGCTGCTCCATGGGAAGGGCGACTCGCTGAGCTGTGGGATGGAGCCCGTGATCAGTGAGATCACTCGAGCCCCTGACTCCTCCCCAGGGTCAGGAGAGGCCTCCCCCAGACTCCAACTCACCTTTGAATCCCAGCAGCACCTCCTGCAGCACGGCACTTTTCAGAGAGAAATCGCTGAGTCTCTTCTCCAGCTCCACAAATGACGGCTCTGGCTTCCGAAACATCCCGTCCTTCCTGCTGGGGAAAGGAGGGGTGAGAAATAGGCCTGAGCCCCAGACCCTGAGCCCAGCAGCCCCCAAACTTCACCAAACCTGGATCTGAGCTTTGCAGCCTGAGATTGTCTCTGTTACGGAGAGTCACCTGCCCTCAGCCCCGTGCTCGCCATGGGCCCAGAGAGACGGGACACCGGGGAAACTCGGGGGAAAGGAACAGAGACAAGTTCAGGAGCTTTCTGTGGGACGCTCTGGTCCTGTGGGTTCTGACTGCATGCAGATGTGGTCGCCCGATCTCGGAAAAAATATACTGAAATTGGAAAAATGCAACAAAAACGATGAGGGGTCTGAGACAGGTTCTGTACGAGGAGAGAGATGTAAGATTGGGACTTTTCAGCTTGAGAAAGACAATGAAGAGGGGATCACACAGAGGTCTGCGAAAGCATGACTGGTGTGGAGAAAGTAAATGAGGACGTGTTAGTTACTCCTTCTCATACCACAAGAACTAGGGGTCACCAATGAAATGAATAGGCAGCAAGTTTAGAAAGAAAAAAAAAGAATTATTTCCTCACACAACCTGTGGAACTCCTTGCCAGAGGATGTGGTGAAGACTATAACAGGTTCAAAAAAAGAATGAGATAAATTCATGGAGGACAGGTCCATCAGTGGCTACTAGCCAGGCTGGGCAGGGATGGTGTCTCTAGCCTCTGTTTGCCAGAAGCTGGGAATGGGCAACAGGGGATGGATCACTTGATGATTCCCTGATCTGTTTATCCCCTCTGGGGCACCTGGCACTGTCGGCTGCCGGCAGACAGGATGCTGGGCTAGATGGACAGTTTTGTCTGACCCAGTCTGGCTGCTCTTATGTTCGCAGCCACCTCCCATGGGATATTCCAGCAGCCAGGGGCCCCGGCACCGGGATTACGTGGAAAGGGAGGAGATGCAGACCAAAGAGTGGGCAGGTCCCAGCTGCTCAGACAGAGCCCAGGGCTCCGGCAGGGGACGAACGTGGGCTCTGAACACCAAAAGCCCTGAGCGCTTCCATGGGAGCAGCAACCGGGGGTGCCCGGCTCAGATGGGGGGATGGGGGGACATCCTCCACTTTCTGGTACATTCAGGAGGCCAGGGCATCAATTTAAGACTCTGCACCCCACCTCCCTTCACAGGACATCCACATATTTCAGTGGGACAACAAAGGGGAGACTCGGGCATCAAGCACACCCCCCTCCCGGGAACAAAGGAAGTCAGCGTCTACGTGGACACTCCAATAAGATTAACGGAGGCCGAGGGCCTTCACGCCCCTCTGAGCCGCTGTTTCAGGCTGTCTGCAGACTCAGGAAGGCGCCGCTGTCTCCCCGTGTCCATTGAGGAGGGTTTCTTTGCAACCAGGAGGGCTAGAAACTTACTTTAAAAAATATAAATGGAAAGCTGAGATTCTGCACACCCTGAACACGTGAGGTGGCCACGTGAACACGTCAGCCAGGCCCGGCCTGGCCCCTGGCCCACGTCTGACAGCCCTGGGGGGACCGTATTAGCTGTCCGAGAGGAGGCAGAATCCTAGGCTCGGAGCTGACGGGTCGCACGGCAGGGCCCACCGTTGAATTCAGCCCTACCGCACCACGAGGGGAGCGAGATGGAGCCCAGCACTCACCTGCCCCCACAGCTCCCGGCACCCTAGAGAGGGAGAGAAAGACGAGGCCGTCAGAGGACGTGTCCCAGGCTGAGGGAGCCTCCTGCTCTGCAGGGGAATCGCCAGGAGAGCCCCTGAGGTTTGGGGGAATTTCAGACACTCGGGTTCTTGTGCAGACAGCAGCGGCCGGGCCCGTCCCCACCAGCAGGGACAGTTGCGCTAAGCAGCCCCAGAAATCCCTGCTGGGAGGTTGCTGCAGAGGGAAAGTTTCTCCCCAGGCACTTTACGGGCAGAAAATGTTCCTCTGCCTTGGGAATCAAATTCCCCTCAGGGCTGAGAGCCCCACAAGCCCCCTGGCCGCAGTAACCCATTAACTCTGCCACAGAGTCGGGTTGTGACCTTGGGCAGGGCTCTGCCTCAGTTTCCCCATTTGTCCCAGAGCGATAATGCCCCTGACCCCACTCTGTAAAGTGCTTTGGGGTCTAGGGCTCAGAAGCGCCTATAGAAACCCTGCGTACGATCACTGCAATGACAGCCTGACCTGCAGGGGTTGGCTCAGCGGCTGCTGCCCCTTCTCTCCTCCCCTCTCGCTGAGCAGGGAAATCTCCCAGGACAGGCTGCAGCCGCCCTCATCCCTTCTCCGGACAATGGCTTTCTCCAGCTCCTCCAGCCGGGCCAGCAGCTGCTGCTCCTGCTCCTCCAGAAACCCTCGCAGCTCCCGCCACTCCCAGCCGATCTTCCGCCTCTCGGCTGCCACCTGCTCCTGCAGCCACAGGGCGAGGGCGGGTGGGCACCGGGGAGACCCGGAAAGGCACCTCCCGGCGGGTGCGGGATTTCCTCTCCACTGCGGGACCTCCTGTGCGGGGGGATGTGGGGTCATTCACCCCTGGAGGGGAGGGGGGATCAGGGCCAGGGTGAGCTGGACCTCGCTCATGGGGGGGGACTGTTCTCCCCAAAATCTCATCAACTTGCACCAAGCCAAATCCTCCATCTCTGCAGCCCCCAGTTCATCTCCTTCCACCCCATCCCCCTGGTCACTGGGACACCCAGCCAGCCCGTGGGCAGGGGCTCTGGGCTCATACAGCCGGACCCTCTCCTGCCCGGCAGCCCCCTGCCCCCTAAGGGAATCGCACCCCCCTCCGTGTCGGACCCTCTCCTGCCCAGCAGCCCCCTGCCCCCTAAGGGCATCGCCCCCCCGTGTTGGACCCTCTCCTGCCCAGCAGCCTCCTGCCCCCTAAGGGCATCGCGCCCCCCCGTGTCTGACCCTCTCCTGCCCGGCAGCCCCCTGCCCCTAAAGGCATCGCCCCCCCGTGTCGGACCCTCTCCTGCCCAGCAGCCTCCTGCCCCCTAAGGGCATCGCCCCCCCGTGTTGGACCCTCTCCTGCCCAGCAGCCCCCTGCCCCCTAAGGGAATCGCACCCCCCCCCCGTGTCGGACCCTCTCCTGCCCAGCAGCCTCCTGCCCCCTAAGACCATCGCGCCTCGGCCCCGTGTTGGACTGTCTCCCCCCCAGCAGCCCCCTGCCCCCTAAGGGCATTGCCACCCCTCCCATGTCAGACCCTCTCCTGCCAAGCAGCCTCCTGCCCCATAAGGGCATCACGCCACCCCCGTGTCGGACCCTCTCCTGCCCAGCAGCCTCCTGCCCCATAAGGGCATCGCATCCCCCATGTCAGACCCTCTCCCGCCCAGCAGCCCCCTGCCCCCTAAGAGCATCACCTCCCCCCCCGTGTCGGACCCTCTCCTGCCCAGCAGCCCCCTGCCCCCTAAGGGCATCACCCCCCCATGTCGGACCCTGTCCTGCCCGGCAGCCCCCTGCCCCCTAAGGGCATCACCCCCCCCGTGTCCGACCGTCTCCTGCCCAGCAGCCCCCTGCCCCCAAGGGCATCGCGTTGCCCCATGTCAGACCCTCTCCTGCCCAGCAGCCCCCTGCCCCCTAAGGGCATCACCTCCCCCGTCTCGGACCCTCTCCTGCCCAGCAGCCCCCTGCCCCCAAGGGCATCACCCCCCCATGTCGGACCCTCTCCTGCCCAGCAGCCCCCTGCCCCCAAGGGCATCACCCCCCCATGTCGGACCCTCTCCTGCCCAGCAGCCCCCTGCCCACAAGGGCATCACCCCACCGTGTCAGACCATCTCCTGCCCAGCAGCCCCCTGCCACCTAAGGGCATCGCGCCTGCCCCGTGTCAGACCCTCTCCTGCCCAGCAGCTCCCTGCCCCCTAAGGGCGTCGCGCCCTCCTCGTGTCGGACCCTCTCCTGCCCAGCAGCCCCCTGCTCCCAAGGGCATCACCCCCCCGTGTCGGACCGTTTCCTGCCCAGCAGTCCCCTGCCCCCTAAGGGCATTGCGCCTTCCCCATGTCAGACCCTCTCCTGCCCAGCAGCCCCCTGCCCCCTAAGGGCATCGCGCCCTCCTCGTGTTGGACCCTCTCCTGCCCAGCAGCTCCCTGCCCCCTAAGGGCATCGTGCCCCCCCCCGTGTCAGACCCTCTCCTGCCCAGCAGCTCCCTGATCCCTAAGGGCATCGTGCCCCCCCCCCATGTCAGACCCTCTCCTGCCCAGCAGCCTCCTTCCCCCTAAGGGCATCGCCCCCGTCGTGTCGGACCCTCTCCCACCTGGCAGCCCCCTGCCCGCTAAGGGCATCGCCACCCCTGTGTTGGATCCTCCCCTGTCCAACAGCCTCCTGCTCCCTAAGGGCATCGCGCCCCCCCATGTCCAACCCCTCCCACCCAGCAACCTCCTGCCCCCTAAGGGCATCGCGCCCCCCCATGTCCAACCCCTCCCACCTGGCAGCCCCCTGCCCCCTAAGGGCATCGTGCCCCCTCCTGTCAGACCCTCTCCTGCCCAGCAGCCCCCTGCCCCCTAAGGGAATCGCACCACCCCGTGTCCGACCCTCTCCTGCCCAGCAGCCCCCTGCCCCCTAAGGGAATCGCACCACCCCGTGTCCGACCCTCTCCTGCCCAGCAGCCCCCTGCCCCCTAAGGGCATCGCGCCCCCCCACGTCTGGCCGTGCCTCTCCCTGGGCTCCCGGGCGGTGGGTCCCTGGCTGAGGCCGGCAGGCTGGGCCCTGCATTCACCGGCACTCGGGGCTCTGGGACCCTCGGCAAACCTGAGGGGAGGGGGGCCCTGGGCACCTACCAGCAGCTCCTCGCTTCGCCGCTGCCCCTCGGCTTCGCCGGCTTCTCCCTGGGCTCGCAGGGGGGCCGGACGCTCTGCTGGGGGGGCCTGGAAGAAGCAGGGGAGGGGGTAACAAAGCGCTGCAAACCCCCCCCAGCTGCCAGATTTCAGCCACCCCCCCCCCCACCCCGCAGAGCCCCCGGGACCCAAGGAGACTTTCCCCCCAGGTCTAGTTCAGCCTCAGCCAGGACGATGTGGGAGCTGATGGCGAAAGAGGGGGGCAGGTTTTCCCAAGAAAACACAGAACCCCCTGGGGGAGGGACGGGGTGCAGCCCCCTGCCCCCCCAAACCCCCAGCTTTGGGTATCTGCTGACTCCATCCACATCCTAAGCAACCAATTTCAGACACTGCCCCCCCCCACAGACCCCAAGCGCCAGATGTGAACATGGAGCCCCCCAACTGAATATCCCCCAAACCCCTGCTCTGCCCCCCCACGGACACCCCCAAACTCCCTCTTCTCCCCCCCCACTGACACCACCCAACACCCCACTTGTCCCCCCAGTGACACCCAACACCTCCCTCTTCCCCCCCACTGACACCCCCAAAGTCTCAGCTCTGCCCCCCAGACACCTCCCAAACTCCCTGCTTCCCCCCAATCTCCCCGCTCTGCCCCCCCACTGACACTCGCCAACTCCTCGCTCTTCCCCCCCACTGATACCCGCAAACCCCCAGCCCTGCCCCTCACCGCCCCATGATCCCCCCCAGCCCCGCTCAGACCCCCCAGACCCGCAGGCTGCCCCCCTCCCCTCGCTCCCGGGCCCCGCCTGGGCTCCGAGCTCCGCAGCCGAGCCGCGCTCCGGGCTCCTCCCCGCGTGTCCGCCCCACACGTGTCCCCGCCCCACGCGCGTCCCCGGGCCCCACCGCGCTGCCCCGCGGGCTGCAGGGCTGGAACAGCCCCCGCGCTGCGCTCCCGGCCCCGGCCATGGCCCCGCTGCCGGCACAAAGGGGCGGGGGCCGGGCCAGGGGGGGCAGGAAGGGGCGGCTCCCCCCCCCCGGTCCTGGCCCTGCCCCTGCCCCCGCCCCCGGGCCCCACGCAGGGGGTTTGGGACACGCAGGGAGCCCAGCTCTGGTCTGGCCGGGAAACCCCGCCCCCCCTCCCCCCGCAGCCTGCAGGATCAGGCCGGGATGCAATGAAATTGGGGGGGGCTGCTTGCAGAAACTGGGGATGTCTGGGGGGGGAGAGGCAGGGAGAGGCTGCAGTGGGAGAGTAAAGTGGGGGAGCAATGGGAGGCTGTCTTGCCTCCGCTGACCCCACTCCAAATTTCAAGGCCCTTGTCCCGCAGAGGACCTGGCCATGGGGTGACCAGACCCCAAATGTGGAAATTCAGCACAGGGGGGTGGGGGGTAATAGGAGTCTATATAAGAAAAAGACCCCAAAATCGGGACAGTCCCTAGAAAATCAGGCCACCTGGTCTCCCTAGATGCCTCAGTTTTAACACGTGGGGGGGAGGAATGTTTGTTATTAGAAAGACTTGAGTCGTAAAGCAAAGTTTAGGGTGACCAGATGTCCTGATTTTATAGGGACCATCCCGATATCTGGGGCTTTTTCTTATAGAGACGTTTCTTACCCCTCACGCCCTGTCCTGATTTTTCACCCTTGCCATCTGGTCACCCTACCAAAGGCCTGAAAATGTTTCGCTCTCTCTCTCTACGCTCATTTGACGCAACCAACCTGAATACCCTTTGCCAACGCCAAGTTAAATTCAAGCCTGAAAACAGTTGCCTGGAAGTGTGGGGTTGACGTTTTATTTTTTTTCTACGTCCTTGCTCCAAGGCTCAAGCCGTGTCTACACCAGCACTTTTGTCGGTATAATTTAGCTCACTCAGGGGTGTGGAAACCCCCCCCCCACCCCTCTGCATGACGTAAGTTACACCTAGGGTGACCAGATGTCCCAATTCCATAGGGACTGTCCCGATTTTGGGGGCTTTTTCTTCTATAGGCTCCTATTACCCTCCCACCTCTGTCCCGATTTTTCACACTTGCTGTCTGGTCACCCTAGTTACACCAACCAAAGCGCTGGAGTAAACAGCAGCGTGTGTAGACATGGCTTTAGATGTCATTGATTACATCAGGAGTCAGCAGCCTTTCAGAAGCGGTGTGCCGAGCCTTCATTTATTCACTCTAATTTAAGGTTTCGCGTGCCGGTCATACATTTTAACCTTTTTAGAAGGTCTCTTTCTATAAGTCTGTACTATAGAGCTAAACTACCGTTGTATGTAAAGTAAACAAGTTTTTGTAAATGTTTAAGAGGCTTCATTTAAAATTAAATTAAAATGCAGAGCCCCCTGGACTGGTGGCCAGGACCTGGGCAATGTGAGTGCCACTGAAAATCAGCTCGCGTGCTGCCTTCGGTACATGCACCATAGGTTGCCTACCCCTGG
The DNA here is from genome assembly GCF_025201925.1 of Gopherus flavomarginatus. Classification (NCBI taxonomy): domain Eukaryota; kingdom Metazoa; phylum Chordata; order Testudines; family Testudinidae; genus Gopherus; species Gopherus flavomarginatus. Next base: position 1,330,474 of record NC_066639.1, on the reverse strand, counting down.
ATTAATTACATCTTGCTTGGAGGTTATTTTTACATTAGACCAGAGGTGGGCAACCTATGACGTGGCACAGGAGCGGATTTTCAGTGGCACTCACACTGCCTGGGTCCTGGGCACTCATCCGGGGGGCTCTGCATTTTAATTTAATTTTAAATGAAACTTCTTAATCATTTTAAAAACCTTATTTACTTTGCATACAACCATAGTTTAGTTCTATATTATAGCCTTATAGAAAGATACCTTCTAAAAGCGTTAAATTGTATTACTGGGCACGTAAAACCTTAAAGCAGAGTGAATAAATGAAGACTCAGCACAGCACGTCTGAAAGGAGGCCGAGCTTTGATTTTATTTGTCATGTCATGCGCTAGAAATCTAAACAGTAGGCCCCGGGGTGTGTTACTAAGACACAGCTTTGTGTGTGTTTGTGGAACAGGGACACTTGCATTGCGGGAGAGGTTTCTCTGGATTCTGGACCTTGACCAAGCAATCTGAACCTTGACCAAAAAATAATAATTGACTTCCTCTCGTCCTCTCCCCCCGCACCGCTTCTCCTTTTTTTCCATGGACGTTTAAATTTGCTTTCATGTCTGAGAACTACCCATCACTAGCTTTATTGCAAGGGGGTGGTTTCATGAACGAGAGAGACGTTTTCTTCTTTTTCACTATTACATTGCTATTGCAATCAGCACCTAGAATGGAAACTCCTCATGGGCAGTGTGCACCTTGGTGCTTTTCAATACAGTTTTTCAGAAAAGAGAGCTAATAAATACAACCCTGAACGCCCAGAGACCACTCAGTGGTAGCGAATTGTGGTCGAAACAAGGCAGATTTCACCGGTTAGCTAAGGTCCCATCTTGGCCTAAATTCCAGGGAACCAGGAGCTTGTCCGAAATCATTCACGAGCTTAAAATAGTTCAGCTGCTTTAGAAAACTGAAATTGCCCATTGGAAAAAAATCAAATAAACAGTGAGCTCCCTTTGGATGCTCTGGGATTGCATTTCACGGAACAAAACTGGCTTTGGAAAAATCGACAGGCCTATGTAAAACGCTCAGCGCTCTCTCGCTGAGAGAGGTATTGTCACTTGGCCACAAACTGGCTTTTGGAATCCATTGTCCGAAGCCAGAGTTGGTTCCAACCCAGATGAGCTGAAGAAACACGTTTTAAATGTTTCCTAATAAACGACATAAAAACGATTCACGCTTCGTTCCCGTTCAGCACAAGGTTTTCAGCCAACTGAATGTGTCTTGCTCACAGAAAAGCGAGGGGAGGAATAGGATGTTTGTTAGCCTGAAGCAAACAGCAATTAGCTGCAACCGTGTCAGATTTCAGCTCATTAGTTTGTAGCTGAAAAGAATCCGTGCAAACGGACCTGCTTAAAAAGGTTGTAAAATTCTCTTGTGATCTCCTCTCTGTCACCAGTGCAGGGCTCACATGCATGGCAGAGCAAAGAGAAACCTTCTGAACATGTCAGATTTGGAAAAAACCCACCCAGCAGAGTGGCGCAGCGGAAGCGTGCTGGGCCCATAACCCAGAGGTCGATGGATCGAAACCATCCTCTGCTAGTTACTATTTTTTTCCCCCACTTGTAGCCCTGGAAATAATTAATGCAGCTTTTACTTTATCCACCTAGGAAAGAGGAACCAAGTCTCTTGCATTTACTTTTTCACAGCCATTCAACGAAGGGAGAAAGCCACAGAGCAGCCCCTAGTCTAAGGAGACAGAAGCACTGGGACCTCAATCACATACAACAGCAGGACTGGAAGGGACCTCCAGCGCTCAGCTAGTCCAGTCCCCGGCACTGTGACAGGACTAAGTATTATCTCGACCTTCCCCAACAGGGGTTTGTCCAACCTGCTCTTAAAAATCCCCAGTGATGGAGATTCCACAACCTCCCTGGGCAATTTATTCCAGTGCGTAACCGCCCTGACAGTTAGGGAGTTTTTCCTAATGTCCAACCTAAACCTCCCTTGCTGCAAAGTGCTTCTTGTCCTATCCTCAGAGGTTAAAAAGAACCATTTTTCTCCGCCCTTCTTTTAACAACCTTCTATGTACTTGTATATTGCCATCATGTTCCCCCCCACCCGGCAGCCTTCTCTTCCCCAGACTAAACAAACCCAACCATGTTGGGTTATTTTCCCCCACCTGCCCTCACAAGTCATGTGTTCTACAGCTTTAACTATTTTTGTTGCTCTTCGCTGGCCCTTCTCCAGTTTCAGCATTACAATCAATATCTAGCATGGAAAAGCATCATTTCAAATCAACATTCACTCTTCCTCCCTTATCAGCGCTCTTTTCTTAAATTCGACCTATTAGCCTTAACTTTTGCAGCACGTGTGGGTAGGTCTTGTCCCACCCTGACCTCTGCGAAACCAAGAGTTGAGGATTGTCGTCAGTTTTACAATGTCTTAGACTTGTTATTTTCTCTATTTTTTGACAGGGGAAAATCCACGTAAAGAATGGACAGACCAGGGGTCGTCAACCTTTCAGAAGTGCTGTGCTGAGTCTTCATTTATTCACTGTAATTTAAGGTTTCGCGTGCCGGTCATACAGTTTAACATTTTCAAAAGGTCTCTTTCTATAAGTCTATAATATAGAACTAAACTATTGTTGTATGTAAAGTAAATAAGGTTTTTAAAATGTTTAAGAGACTTCATTTACAATTAAATTAAAATGCAGAGGCCCTCAAACCGGTGGCCAGGACTCGGGCAGTGTGAGTGCCACTGAAAATCACACGTGCCATGGGTTGCCTCCCCCGGGTTAGAATAACATGTTATACGCTGAACAATTACACTGTAGTACGTAAACGCACGTTTAGCCATTTTTAAATATGTGTCTCAGGTAAACGTTTGAGAACTTTAACTACACAGGCTGTTCACACGACAGCCTGGGAGAGTTGCAACGTCGGTAATGATTTTTAATGCAGCATTAAACCAGTGCAATGGCTATTCCTCGACTTATCTCCCATTTCCTCTTCCAAAAGAGTGAGTTTACGGAAGGAGGTATCAGTTCAACTCCCTTGCATAACAGGGCTGCTACCGTGAAAAGCTCTGTAACCATTCTGGTTAGTACGGCTCAGCCATTAGGACGTTCTCTTTTAGGCACAGATTTTTCCTTCAGGATGTATTTTCAGATTGAAGACTCTTAGCCCAAGCGATGGTTTTGGAACGGTTTCTCAAAATAAACAGGGTGGGTAGAATTAAATTGGTTTTGAGAGTTTTGGCGTCTTTCGTGGAGGTGGAGTCCTTATGTCGGTGGAACAGGCTGCTTCCTTCCCCGGAAGCGGCCTCCTGGAGTAGACACGGATGCAACCCTAGATGCTTTGACGAGTAGACCCGGCCTTAGATTGGGAAGAGCGGCCTTGTCCTGGGGGTCTGCGGACTACCCTGAAGGGGTCCACAAAATGTTGACGTTACCACGGCTTTCAACCTGTGGGGAGCTATGATTTCCTAAGGAGTCCGCCCTTCCCTTCAAAAACTCCTTTCAGGGTCCACAAATGAAAACTGACCCAGGCAAGGGGGATGCCTGGTGCCTTTAGGGACACGGCCCTGGGAGGCAGGGGGTTGAGATATCCAATCCTGCGAGTGGGGGAAACAGAAAAGGCCCCTTTGGCCCCCACCCAATTTCGACAACCGAGGCTCAGCCCATCAGGGGTAACTTTGATCCTGTCTGCTGGAGGTGTTGCCCTCTGCCACCTTCTCAACCGGGGCTGGTCTTAGGGGAAATGGAGCCCTGGGTAAACTTGTATTTTGATGCCCCGGTGGGCTCGGTGCCCCCCCATTGCCCCTGGCCCCTGCAGGTTCCCCACACCCCCATCTCCACTGCCTCCTCCAGTGTTTAATTTGTAGTGAAAGAGGTGTATTGCCACACTTACTTGGTGCTGCAATGTGTCCCCTCCTGTGCTCCTAAACCCTGTACCCCCCCATGCCCACATGACCTGGGGCTCGCTTCCCCGTCCGTCCCGTCCCCCCCACGTTCCTCCGCACCCCCATAGGGGTGAGCAAGAAGCCACCCAGTTGGGGAAACGACCTGGATGCACAGAGCGCTTGGTTTCGCCTCTTGTTTCCCTCCCTATAGCTCTCTAGGGGTGTGCACGGCATCTGTGCGTCAACCCCTCACCCTCCCACCCGTCCTTAAAAGGAAGGTTAATAAATACAACCCTGAACGCCCCAGGAACCACGCAGCGGTAGGGGATTGTGGTCGAAACACGGCAGATTTCACTGGTTAGCTAAGGTCCCATCTTGGCCTAACTTCCAGGGAGCCAGGATCCTGCCCTAAATCATTCGCAAGCTTAAAAATAGTTTGGCCGCTTTAGAAAACTGGAATTGCCCATTGGAAAAAAAATAATAAAATAAGCAGCCAGCTCCATTTGCCTGTCGGTTTAACAGACGCTCTGGGTTTGCATTTCACGGGCTTGGGAAAAATCGACAGGCCTCTGCGAAATGCTCGGCTCCCTCTCGCTGAGAGAGGTATTGAAACGTGGCCGCAAACCGGCTTTTGGAATCCGTTGTTGGAAGCCAGAGTTGGTTCTAACCCAGATGAGCTGAAGAAACACGTTTTAAACGTTTCCTAGTAAACGACGTAAAAACAATTCACAGTTTGTTCCCGTTAAGCACGAGGTTTTCTGCCAGCTGAATGTGTCTTGCCCACAGAAAAGCGAGGGGGGGAATCGGATGTTTTTTAGCCTGAAGCAAACAGCAATTGGTGCAATCGGATCAACTTTCAGTTCCTTAGTTTGTAGCTGAAAAGAATCCGTGCAAAATGACCTGCTTGAAAAGATTGTACAAGTGCCTTGTGATCTCCTCTCTGTCACCAGTGCACAGCTCACATGCATGGCAGAGCAGAGAGGAACCTTCTGAACACGTCAGATTTGGAAAAAATCCACCCAGCAGAGTGGCGCAGCGGAAGCGTGCTGGGCCCATAACCCAGAGGTCGATGGATCGAAACCATCCTCTGCTAGTTACTATTTTTTTCCCCCACTTGTAGCCCTGGAAATAATTAATGCGGCTTTTACTTTATCCACCTAGGAAAGAGGAACCAAGCCTCTTGTATTTACTTTTTTAATAGCGATTCAATGAAGGGAGAAAGCCACAGAGCGGCCCCTCCTCTAAGGAGACAGAAGCGCTGGGACCCCAATCACATACAACCGCAGGACTGGAAGGGACCTCCAGCGCTCAGCTAGTCCAGTCCCCGGCACTGTTATAGGACTAAGGGCTTGTCTACATTACAAAGTTGCAGCGCTGGTGAGGGGGTTACAGCGCTGCAACTTAGGAGGTGTACACATCTGCAGGGCATCACCAGCGCTGCAACTCCCTGTTTGCAGCGCTGGCCGTACTCCCGTTTTGTCTCGGGTGTAGAGGATCCAGCGCTGGTGATCAAGTGTAGACACTTACCAGCGCTTTTCTTGACCTCCGTGGAATAAGCAGGTATCCCAGCATACCTGAGGAAGCCTCTCCTTCAAGCAGGTCTCTTTCCCCTCGGTTTGCAGGGGGGTCCGGGGAACGCGAGAGCAAACCGCAGGGAAGCTGGTCTCCTTCCCCGGTTTGCTCTCGCATTCCCCGAACCCCCCGTGCAAGCAGGTCTCCTTCCCTGCGGTTTGCTCTCGCGTTCCCCGAACCCCTGTGCAAGCAGGTCTCCTTCCCTGCGGTTTGCAGGGGGGTTCGGGGAACGCGAGAGCAAACCGCGGGGAAGCTGGTCTCCTTCCCCGGTTTGCTCTCGCGTTCCCCGAACCCCCCTTGAAGCCGCCCAACAGCGCTGCAGTGTGGCCACATCTAACACCACTTGCAGCGCTGGTTGCTGTAAGTGTGGCCATTCTGCAGCGCTGGCCCTATACAGCTGTACTAATACAGCTGTAACAACCAGCGCTGCAAAATTGTAGATGTAGACATACCCTAAGTATTATCTAGACCTTCCCCGACAGGGGTTTGTCCAACCTGCTCTTAAAAATCCCCAGTGATGGAGATTCCACAACCCCCCTGGGCAATTTATTCCAGTGCGTAACTGCCATGATAGTTAGGGAGCTCTTCCTAATGTCCAACCTAAACCTCCCTTGCTGCAAAGTGCTTCTTGTCCTATCCTCAGAGGTTAAAAAGAACCATTTTTCTCCACCCTTCTTTCAACAACCTTCTATGTACTTGTATATTGCCATCATGTTCCCCCCCACCCGGCAGCCTTCTCTTCCCCAGACTAAACAAACCCAACGTTGTTGGGTTTTTTTCCCCCACCTGCCCTTACAAGTCATGTGTTCTACAGCTTTAACTATTTTTGTTGCTCTTCGCTGGCCCTTCTCCAGTTTCAGCATTACAATCAATATCTAGCATGGAAACGCATCATTTCAAATCAACATTCACTCTTCCTCCCTTATCAGCGCTCTTTTCTTAAACTCGACCTATTAGCCTTAACTTTTGCAGCACGTGTGGGTAGGTCTTGTCCCACCCTGACCTCTGCGAAACCAAGAGTTGAGGATTGTCGTCAGTTTTACAATGTCTTAGACTTGTTATTTTCTCTATTTTTTGACAGGGGAAAATCCACGTAAAGAATGGACAGACCAGGGGTCGTCAACCTTTCAGAGGTGCTGTGCTGAGTCTTCATTTATTCACTGTAATTTAAGGTTTCGCGTGCCGGTCATACAGTTTAACGTTTTCAGAAGGTCTCTTTCTATAAGTCTATAATATAGAACTAAACTATTGTTGTATGGAAAGTAAATAAGGTTTTTAAAATGTTTAAGAGACTTCATTTAAAATTAAATTAAAATGCAGAGCCCCCAGACCGGTGGCCAGGACTCGGGCAGTGTGAGTGCCACTGAAAATCACACGTGCCATGGGTTGCCTCCCCCGGGTTAGAATAACATATTATACATTGAACAATTACACTGTAGTACGTAAACGCATGTTTTCCCATTTTTAAATATGTGTCTCACGTAAACGTTTGAGAACTTTAACTACATGGGTTGTTCACACGACAGCCCGCGAGAGTTGCAACGTCGGTAACGATTTTTAATGCAGCATTAAACCAGTGCAATGGCTATTCCTCGAGTTATCTCCCGTTTCCTCTTCCAAAAGAGTGAGTTTACGGAAGGAGGTATCAGTTCAACTCCCTTGCGTAACAGGGCTGCTACCGTGAAATGCTCTGTAACCGTTCTGGTTTGTACGGCTCAGCCATTAGGACGTTCTCTTTTAGACACAGATTTTTCCTTCAAGATGTATTTTCGGATTGAAGACTCTTAGCCCAAGCGATGGTTTTGGTACGGTTTCTCAAAATAAACAGGGGGGGGTAGGATTAAATTGGTTTTGAGAGTTTTGGCGTCTTTCGTGGAGGTGGAGTCCTTATGTCGGTGGAACAGGCTGCTTCCTTCCCCGGAAGCGGCCTCCTGGAGTAGACACGGATGCAACCCTAGATGCTTTGACGAGTAGACCCGGCCTTAGATTGGGAAGAGCGGCCTTGTCCTGGGGGTCTGCGGACTACCCTGAAGGGGTCCACGAAATGTTGTCGTTACCATGGCTTTCAACCTGTGAGGAGCTATGATTTCCAAAGGGGTCCGCCCTTCCCTTCAAAAACTCCTTTCAGGGTCCACAAATGAAAACTGGCCCAGGCAAGGGGGATGCCTGGTGCCTTTAGGGACACGGCCCTGGGAGGCAGGGGGTTGAGATGTCCAATCCTGCGAGTGGAGGAAACAGAAAAGGCCCCTTTGGCCCCCACCCAATTTCGGCAACCGAGGCTCAGCCCATCAGGGGTAACTTTGATCCCGTCTGCCCAAGGTGTTGCCCTCTGCCACCTTCTCAACCGGGGCTGGTCTTAGGGGAAATGGAGCCCTGGGCAAACTTGTATTTTGATGCCCTAGCGGGCTCGGTGCCCCCCCATTGCCCCTGGCCCCTGCAGGCTCCCCACACCCCCATCTCCACTGCCTCCCCCAGTGTTTAATTTGTAGTGAAAGAGCTGTATTGCCACACTTACTTGATGCTGCAATGTGTCCCCCCTGTGCTCCTAAACCCTGCACCCCCCCATGCCCACATGACCTGGGGCTCGCTTCCCCGTCCGTTCCGTCCCCCCCACGTTCCTCCGCACCCCCATAGGGGTGAGCAAGAAGCCACCCAGTTGGGGAAAGTGACCTGGATGCCCAGAGCGCTTGGTTTCGCCTCTTGTTTCACCCTCCCCATAGCTCTCTAGGGGTGTGCGCGGCATCTGTGCGTCAACCCCTCACCCTCCCACCCGTCCTTAAAAGGGAGGATAATAAATACAACCCTGAATGCCCCAGGGACCACGCAGCAGTAGGGGATTGTGGTCGAAACACGGCAGATTTCACTGGTTAGCTAAGGTCCCATCTTGGCCTAACTTCCAGGGAGCCAGGATCCTGCCCTAAATCATTCGCAAGCTTAAAAATAGTTTGGCCGCTTTAGAAAACTGGAATTGCCCATTGGAAAAAAAATAATAAAATAAGCAGCCAGCTCCATTTGCCTGTTGGTTTAACAGACGCTCTGGGTTTGCATTTCACGGGCTTGGGAAAAATCGACAGGCCTCTGCGAAATGCTCGGCTCCCTCTCGCTGAGAGAGGTATTGAAACGTGGCCACAAACCGGCTTTTGGAATCCGTTGTCGGAAGCCAGAGTTGGTTCTAACCCAGATGAGCTGAAGAAACACGTTTTAAACGTTTCCTAGTAAACGACGTAAAAACAATTCACAGTTTGTTCCCGTTAAGCACGAGGTTTTCTGCCAGCTGAATGTGTCTTGCCCACAGAAAAGCGAGGGGGGGGACAGGATGTTTTTGCCGGATTGTTTAGCTAAAGCAAACAGCAACTAGCTGCAATCGGATCAGATTTCAGTTCCTTAGTTTGTAGCTGAAAACAATCCATGCAAAATGACCTGCTTGAAAAGATTGTACAAGTCCCTTGTGATCTCCTCTCTGTCACCAGTGCACAGCTCACATGCATGGCAGAGCAAAGAGACACCTTCTGAACATGTCAGATTTGAAAAAACCCACCCAGCAGAGTGGCGCAGCGGAAGCGTGCTGGGCCCATAACCCAGAGGTCGATGGATCGAAACCATCCTCTGCTAGTTGCCATTTTTTTCCCCCACTTGTAGCCCTGGAAATAATTAATGCGGCTTTTACTTTATCCACCTAGGAAAGAGGAACCAAGTCTCTTGCATTTACTTTTTCACAGCAATTCAACGAAGAGATAATGCGAGGATGTGCGAGGACTCTAGTCACGTACAACCACAGGCCTGGAAGGGACCTTGAGGAAAATGGCAGCCAGTGGGGCCCCCCCGGCACCCCAAAAACCTCCAGTCCACTGGTGGACCCCCTGATCAATCCCTCCCCCTCCCTCCCAGCGCCTCCCACCCACTGCAATCAGCTGTTTTGCAGGATGCAGAAGTGCTGGGGTGGGGGGAAGGGGGCAGAATTGGGTTGGAAGAGGTGTGGGGGGGTGGCCTGGAGCAGGGGTGGGAGGAGGTGGCATGGGAGTGGGGGCTTGGGGGAAGGGCCGGCCTGGGGGCAGAGCAGGAAGAGGTGGGGGCTGTGGGAGTGGGGTGGGGTTGGGGCGGGGAGAGGTGGGACAGAGTGGGAGTGTGAAGAGGTGGGGGAAGGGGCTGGGGGGGCAGAGAAGGATTGGGGACTGGGGGAACGGTAGGGGCGAGACCTGGAGTGGAGCAGAGGTGGGAAGAGGGGGTGGATGGGGGTAAGAGCTTGGGGGAAGGAGTGGGGGTGGGTTTGGGGCAGAGCAGGGGTGGGAAGGGGTGGGGGTTTGGGGGGTGGGGTGGGCCTGGCAGCAGAGCAGGGGTGGGGGCTTCGGGGACAGGGGTGGGGGTTTGGGAGAAGGGGTCGGGGTGGACCGGGGGCAGGAAGAGGCGAGAGGGGGCTGGGGGCAGAGCAGGGGTGGGATGAGGTGGGGGGCAGAGCAGGGGTGGGGGGTTGGGAGAAGGGGTCGGGGTGGACCGGGGGCAGGAAGAGGCGAGAGGGGGCTGGGGGCAGAGCAGGGGTGGGATGAGGTGGGGGGCAGAGCAGGGGTGGGGGGTTGGGAGAAGGGGTTGGGCCAGACCGGGGCGGAGGTGGGGGATGGGGGTGAGAACTTGGGGGAAGGAGTGGGGTCAGGGCTTGGGTGGGGTGGGCCTGAGGGCAGAGGAGGGGTGGGAAGAGGTGGTGGGGGAGCGGGTTTGGGGGCAGGAGGGGTGGGCCTGGGGGCAGGGGTGTCAAGAGGCTGCACAGGGGTGGGGGGTTGGGTCTGTGTAGCCCCCCCCGTGCGCTGCTGTCCCGGCCCACGCCAGGCCACCCCACCCCGTGTGGACGCTCCGGCGCCGGGCGGACACGTGCGCCAGCCAGGCCACGGGACCGGGTTTGCGGCTCGGCCTGTGTGGACCAAACCCCGGGGTGGCAGAGATCGCGCCGGAGCTCAGGGCAGCCCGGTCTCCTGCAGCGGAGCCCGCCCCTGCCCGGGCTGGGGGGGCAGCACCCCGGGGGGGCAGCCGCAGCTCGGGGGGGCCCTGCCCAGCTCCGCCCCCGCCGGAACCAGGCTGATGTGCCCCTCCCCAGCCAGCGCCGCAGCTGCGGGACATGATTTGCAGGGCACAGGAAGGGGCTGGAGTAGCTGGGAGCGCGGGGGGGGGGGGCAGTAGGAAGGAGTGGGGGGGGGGGTTGCAGGCACAAGAAGGGGCTGGAGGAGCGCGGGGGGGCAGGAGCCGGGAGAACAAAGAACCGAGAGCATCAGCCACTGGGCTAGTCTGTGCTGGGGGGGCGTCATTAACCCCTCCCTGCCCGGCGGGGGGTGGATTTCTCCACCTGGGACCAGCCCCCCCGGGCTCTGCCCGCATCCGCTCCTGAGCCAGGTAATGAACAGAGACCGTGGGAACGTGCTGAGGGGAAGTGACTCTCTGCCCCAGGGGACCTGGGGGCATTAAATCTCCCAGCCCCCCCCACCCGGAATCTGCCCCCTTGCTGCTAATGCACTGTGGGGCAGGGCTGCCCGGGGGGGGCAAGTGGGGCAATTTGCCCCGAGCCTCACAGGGGCCCCCATGATAATTTAGTTTTTATAATATTGCAACTTTTTTTTATGGAAGGGGCCCCCAAAATTGCCTTGCCCCCGGCGCCCTGAATCCTCTGGGCGGCCCTGCTGTGGGGGGCAGGACCGGAGCTGGTGCCCAGGGCTGGATCTGCTCCTGGTGGGGGGACAGAGCCCGCCCCCAGTTTCTCAAATGTGTTGCCTTTGTCCCCTCCACCTTCTCGATATGCAGCTCATAGACTTGGGTTAGCTGGGAGACCCAGTAATCGCCTTCTCATTTGGGGTAGCTTTTGGCTGGCTCTGAGGTGGAGACAAGGGGGCGATTCCCTGCCAGCAACACGGCGTGGGAGGGCCAAAGGAGGGGACGGGGAGAACAGGGGTCCCCCACGTGCCCAGCCCCAGGGGACCCACTCACAGCTGCTGTATCCTCACCGGCCCCAAACAACTCCCCCCTTGCCTCCCTCCCGCTGCCAGCCACCATCTGCTGCCCCACGTAACCCTTCCTGCGCCAAACCTGCTTGCCCTCTTAAAGCTGCTTTGCAAAGGGCACCTTGCTGCCCATGGGGAAGGGAGTGAGGGATCCGGGACCCGGTTATTGAACATTCATCTTAAAATCCGTTCCCACGGGCCCACTTTCCCCTCCACTCTTTCTTTAATGTGGCTATAAAATCCCCTCCCATCTCGGGGGTTTTTCCCTCCGTGTCATCAGCATTTGATCAAAATACAGGACCATTTGGGACCTGGTTTGTCTGCGCGTCTCGCAGAGCGCTCTGAAATGCCCTAAAAACGTGCCTTTGTTTCTCTTTGGGATGCTGACACTTTCCCGTCGCTAACTATAAAATGCGAACATCAAATCTCAGCTTTCCCCGTCACATTCTTTAATATGGACCTAAACAGGACGACGCATCTTCTGGAGATGTGCCCACCCCCCCTCACATCCAGCGGCTGGCAGTGGAATCTGTATGGGGGGGGGGCTCTCCACGGACTCTGCCGGGGTCTCTAAACCACTGTAGGAGACTAGTGGGTTTGTGAGGACTATGAAGACGCTGGGGGAGACAAGGGGCCCCCTCTTCCTCCCCTACATCTGAGCTCCGCAGGGTGGGGGTGGGACTCTTGAGTGGGATCCACCCAGAGTTTCCATTTGATGGGGTCCTGTCCCCATGAATGGTGGGGCTGTGACTGGGGCAGCAGGTCCTGAGTGTTGGACTCTTGCTATTCCAGGGGCCGGTGACCTTCGAGGCGGTGGCTGTGTATTTCACCAGGGACTTGTATTTCAGAGAACCCTCTACAGAGCCGTCATGCAGGAGAACTGCGAGAATGTGACCTCGCTGGGTAAGGATCCCCGTCCCCTCGGTTCTTAGACAGGGAAATGACTAGTTAAGGTTCACGTCACCCCCGCACCACCACCTTAACTCTGCCCTGTTTCAGCAACGTGGCAGTGACGTGCACGCTAACGCTGTGCCTCCCCCCCCCAGCTATAGAGCGCACTGGGAACACGTGCGGTACAGCACGACTGGCTAACGTCTTCCCTTTGCTAAGGCAAAACTTGGGATCAGGTCCAGTGGAGCGAATAGAAACTTCCTACCCCTGGCCTGCACTCGCGGCACTGAATCTGCTGCACGCAGTCCAGAACAGACTTGCAACGTGTTACTAAGCCCGTCACCCTCAGGATTCCTTCTGAGTCAAGGCCTCCACTTACCACCTCTTCCCTGGTAGTTTGTTAACCTTTACGCTACCCTTCCTGAACTCTTCTGGGTGGCTATTGCCAGCTGCACTGCTCGTGGATGGGAGGGCAGAGTTAAGGTTGTGTGGCGTACTTTTCCTCTCCTGGTTTTCAGAGGTTTTGGTGCAGCCACGCTGGAAGGAGACAGACCCCAGTTGTCGGCGGGCAGGATCAAACCGGGGAACCTCTGGAGCTCAGGGCATGAGCTGAAAGCCAACTGGCCATTAAGCAAACGCCTTAAGCTCTCTCTTGAAGTGGTGTCGCTGCCGGGCCGGAAAACCACACCCAGAAGGCGTGTGGGTTACGGTACAACTCGGCAACCTCAACTCTGCATTAATGCACGGCCACCCAGAGGATTCAGGGGGCCTAGGGTCTTCGGCGGCTGGGGGCCCCTGCTTCGGCGGTAATTCAGCAGCAGGGGGTCCTTCCGCTCCGGGAACTGCTGCCGAAGTGCCCCGAAGACCCACGGTGGGGACCACCCACTGCCGAATTACCGCTGAAGACCCCGCACTTCGGCAGCAGGGGGTCCTTCCACCTCAGCCACTGAAGACCAGGAGCGGAAGAGGCTCTGGGGGCCCGGGCCCCTCAAGAGTTTTCCGGGGCCCCTGGAGCGAGTGAAGGACCCCACTCCAGGAGCCCTGAAAAACTCTTGTGGGGGCCCCTGTGGGGTACAGGGCAAATTGCCCCCCTCCCCCCTCCCCCGGGCGGCCTTGCATTAATGCAGCTATGGGCATTTCGGTTTTTAATGGACTTTTCTGCTCCTGTTAAGTGTGTCTATGCAAGAGATCTGCCGGCATACCCGCCTCGGTTAGGGGCGTGGGTCTGCATGTGGGTTTTTGAGAACACTGAAATATGGCTTTTCATCTGGAAAGTTCGATATTAGGGCAAAACTTCCAGAAGAAATTTCTGCCTATCACCTGTTTTCTGGAAGTTGGTCTGGTGCGGCTCCAACTCAACAGCCTACACCCTGGAGCAAACCGATCTTTGCGATTGCCGGGAACCTCTGGCTATTAAGAGAGCCTTAATCTCACTGCAACCTCTGGCTATTAAGAGAGCCTTAATCTCGCTGCATTTCATGTTCTTTTGATGTCCTCAGGTTTCCTTGGCAATCTGAAATTGCAAACTATACAGTTATAATCTCTTTCCCAAAGAGGCGGTGAGTGCCCTGGACTATCTGAGATAAATGCTAAGCGACTGCGATCGGTCGGGACGATTTCAACCTTTGTTTCAGCCTACGGTCTGCACAGAAAATATTATCCGAGCAAAGAGATTTTGTAAAAAGCTGCATTTGGGCCAGTCTGTATTTCAGCAGCACCTTGATCAGATAACCCCAAATCTGGCCCACCAACCCTTCTCCACACTCCCCTGGTGCGCAGTGAATTTGAAGACAATCCGAGTAAGCATGTGGATTTTAGAGTAGTTAGAATATTTGGCTTTTAAACAGAAAGTAATGCTGAATGTAACCATGGCCAGGCAGAATTAGATTTTTATTTTTATACTTTGGATAAGATCAATGTTTATTTTTAAGCTTTTTTCCCCCCAGTTTTTATCAATTTAATGTTTCGCGGTTGCTCAAAGTGGTGGGTTTTAAGCATATTTTTTTCAGTTTTTATTGTAAGAACAGCCTTACCGGTCAGACCAATGGTCCATCTAGCCCAGTATCCTCTCTTCCGACTGTGGCCTGTGTCAGAGCTCGAGAGGGAAGATACAGGACAGGTGGAGTGATCGACACGTCTTCCCCTCCTGGCTTCTGGCAGTCAGAAGTTTAGGATTGCCTCTAGCATGGGGTTGTATCCCCTGCCCATCCTGGCTAGTAGCCATTGATGGACCCGTCCTCCATCAACTTATCTAGTTCTTTTTTAAGCCAAGTATATTTTTGGCCAACATATCCCACGAGAATAAGCTCCAGAGCAGGGGGGGAAAAAATACTTTTGTTTGTATTAAACCTGCTACCTATTAATTTCATCAGGTGACCTCTGCTTTTGGTACTGCAGGACAGCAAAAATAACACTTATGGACTCATAGAACTGGAAGGGACCTCGAGAGGTCATCTAGTCCCGTCCTCTGCACTCGTGGCAGGACTTGGTATTATCTAGACCATCCCTGAGAGGTTTTTGTCCAGCCTGCTCTTAAAAGTCTCCAATGATGGAACTTCTCTGTTCACCTTCTCCGCACCATTCATGGTTGCAAAGACCCCTCTCATATCGTCCTTTAGTCACTTCTCTTTTTAAGGGTATGTGTGATGTTTCATACTGTAGCGTAGACTCTTACAACACTGATGGAGAGGTGGTATCGTAGTTGAAAGAATTCTTCCATAGACCCAGCAATATTTAGGTTCAGCTTCATTAAATTGCCCAGGGTGTGACATTTTCACAGGCTTCAGCGACATCATTGAGCCTGCCTAAATTTGCATAGACCAGCCCTAAATCGACCAGCTCAGATAAATATATTTTAATCTCTCCTCCTGCGGAAGCCGTTCCATACCCCTCATTGTTTTTTGTGGCCCTTTTCTGAATCTTTTCCAAGTCCGATAGATCTTTTTTGAGGTGGGGCGACCACATCTGCACGCAGTATTCAAGATGTGGACGTCCCATGGATTTGTAGAGAGGCAACATGACATTTTCTGTCTTATTATCGATCCCTTTCTTAATGATTCCCAACATTCTGAGTTTTTTTTTTCACTGCCGCTGCACGTTGAGTGGATATTTTCAGAGAATTATCCACCGTGACGCCAAGATCCATCTCTTGAGTGGAAACAACTAATTTAGACCCTGTCATTTTATATGTATAGCTGGGATTCATTTTTTCAATTTTTTTTTTCAATTTTTTGCCCTTACCAGGTTTGAATTTCATCTGCCAATTTCGTTGCCCAGTCACCCAGTTTGGTGAGATCCCTTTGTAACTCTTCGCTGTCTGCTTTGGACTTAACGCTTAAGGTTTTAGGGTGGTTTTTTGGCCGCCTCATTGTTTCCCCATTTTTCCAGATCATTTATGAACATGTCGAACAGTTCTGGTCCCAGTGCAGATCCTCGGGGAACCCTGCCATTTAACTCTCTCCATTCTGAAAACTATTTATTCCTACCCCTTGATTTTCTGCCTTTTAACCAGTCACTAATCCATGCGAGGACCTTCCCTCTTATCCCATGGCTACTTACTTTGCTTAAGAGCCTTTGGTGAGGGACCTTGTCAAAGTCTTTTTGAAAGTCCGAGTACACTATATCCGCTGGGTAACCCTTGTCCACATGCTTGTTGACACCCGCAAAGAGTTCTAATAGATTGGTGAGGCGTGGCTTTCCTTTCCAGATTCCAGGATCGCTTCTGGAATACTTTTTAAAAATCGGTGTGACATTAGTAAGCATGCGAGTCGGTCACGGAAGGCCGTGACTTCTGCAGCAGTTTGGGTGGGTGAGAGGGGGAGGAGGGTTGAAGGGGCACTTACCTTGGGGTTGGGGGCTCTCTGGCTCCCACGGCACTGCAGCTTCTAGGTGGCGAAGGGACCGGGGGTTGTTCTTTCACAGTTGCTAATAAACCGAAATCCCTCCTCCCTCCACCGTTGTCTCATTCACACATGGAGCGTTTTCAGTTCTGCTCTCTTACCAGCCCTGCGCATGGGACAGGAACCATATCTGAGAATAGTGGCATGGAGGTCCTGGACTTTAAATGATTTTAAAAGGTTACCTAGGGAGGTGGTGGTATCTTCCTTAGAGTTTATTAAGGTTGGACTAGATGACCTCCTGAGGTCCCTTCCAACCCTGATATTTTATGATTCTAAGGTCAGGCTTGACAAAGCCCTGGCTGGGATGATTTAGTTGGGGATTGGTCCTGCTTTGAGCAGGGGGTTGGACTAGACACCTCCTGAGGTCCCTTCCAACTCTGATAGTCTATGATTCAAATTTTCACCATTTCAGGAAATTATGCGGGGGAGGGGAGAGGCCAAACAATTATTTTATGACCACAGATGTCGATACTGGAAAAAGTGAAGGCTTCATAGCTGTTAAAACACAAATACCAAGTAAATAGCCTTACATCAAACCCTAATAAGTTCTCATGCAGCATTTTTTCGTAGTTTGCCCAGCTGGAAATATCGATCATTTATCGATAGAAATAATCTTTCATCAGGATGTGAATGTCCGGTGCAATCACTGTTCGTCAGTATGTACCATTACAAATCTGATCTTTCCAAGCCCAACTATCACCAATCTGCCCATCTGCTAGTGCTTGGAGGCTGTGGCAGTCAGGGGGGACCATCTGCTGATAGGAGACCGTGTGGGGTTCCTCTCCAGGAGTCCTTGGGAGAAGGGACGGCAGGAAGCAGTAGGAGGGAAGACGATGATGGGGAGCTGGTGCTCATGGGGTGCCACTAACGGGGAGAGGTCTTAAGCACCAAGGGCTCTTAAGCAAAGGAAGCTGTCATGGGATAAGAGGGAAGGTCTTCTCATGGATCAGTATCTTGTTAAAAGATAGGACACAAAGGGTAGGAATAAATGGTCAGTTTTCAGAATGGAGAGAGGTAACTAGTGGTGTCCCTCAGGGGTCTGTACTGGGCCCAGTCCTATTCAACATATTCATAAATGATCTGGATAAAGGATGAACAGTGAGGTGACAACATGATACAAAACTACTCCAGATAGTTACGTCCCAGACAGACTGCGAAGAGCTACAACAGGATCTTCCAAAATTGGGTGACTAGGCACCAAAATGGCAGATAAAATTCAGTGTTGATAAATGCAAAGTAACGCACATTGGAAACCATAATCCCAACTATACGTATGAAATGATGGGTTCTAAATTAGCTGTTACCACTCAAGAAAGAGATCTTGGAGTCATCATGGCTAGTTCTCTGAAAACATCCACTCAACGTGCAGCGGCAGCCAAAAAAGCAAACAGGATGTTGGGAATCATTAAGAAAGGGATAGATAATAAGACAGAAAATATATTGCCTCTGTATTAATCCATGGTACGCCCATATCTTGAATACGGCGTACAGATGTGGTCGCCCCATCTCAGAAAAGATCTATTGGAATTGGAAAAGGTTCAGAAAAGGGCAACAAAAATGATTCGGGATCTGGAACGGCTGCTGTATGAGGAGAGCCTAATAAACCTGGGACTTTTCAGCTTGGAAAAGAGGCGACTAAGGGGGGTGCGTGCTAGAGGTCTGTAAAATCATGACTGTTGTGGAGAAAGTCAATAAGGAAGTGCTATTTCCTCTTTCTCATAACACAAAAACTAGGGGTCAGCCAATGAAATGACTAGGCAGCAGGTTTAAAACAAACAAAAGGAAGTATTTCTTCACACAATGCACAGCCAACCTGTGGAACTCCTTGCCAGAGGATGTTGTGAAAGCCAAGACTATAACAGGGTTAAAAAAAGACCATGATAAATTCATGGAGGACAGGTCCATCAGCGGCTATTAGCCAGGCTGGCAGGGATGGTGTCTCTAGCCTCTGTTTGTCAGAAGCTGGGAATGGGCGATAGGGGATGGATCACTAGATGATTCCCTGTTCTGTTCATTCCCTCTGGGGCACCTGGCATTGGCCATGGCTGGAAGGCAGGACACTGGGCTCGATGGACTCAGTATGGCCGTTCTTATGAGAGCTGAGAGCAGTGAGAGGAAGGGAAGAGCTGTGTGGAAGAACAGGACTTAGAGGGAATCGAGGAGGGTTGGTTGAGGAAGAGGAGGGAGGAGGAAGGGAGTCAGGGAGGTGAGCTCCTGGGGACAGGTAGGGGGGTTGGCTGCCGTTGAGGAAGATGGGGAACAGAGGGTGGAGAGCCCAGCAGCGGGGTGGGAGGATTGGGCAGGAGATCTGGGTTACCCGGGAGCGGGGAGGGAAGGTTTCAGGGAGTCAGAGATTTGGAGCAGTCCCCTGAGGTCTCTAATGACCTCTCCCTCAGCAAAGCTCAGAGCCAGCACTTCCTCCTCCTCCTCGACTTCTCAGCTGCTTTTGACACCCCGTGATCGTGCCTTTCATTTTGAAATCTTGTCTTCCCTTGTCCTCTCCTGGTTCCCCTCCTACCTGTCTAATCACTTCCTCGGCGTGTCCTTCAGAGGATCCTCCACACCCCCACTCCAAATTTCCGTGGGGATTCCCCAGGGCTTCGCCCCCATCCCCCTCTCTTCCTCCTTTGCACCTGCTGTCTGAGTGATCTCCATCCGCGCGCACGCATTCGGCTACCATCTCCGCACGGGTGACTCACAGATCTGCCGCTTCTGGTCCAGAGCCAACAAAAACCTCAGCTTGTCTCTGACCTCTCCTCGTGGATCTCTCGCCATCAGCTCAAGACCAACCGTGAAAATTCCCCCACAAGCCATCCCATCACCTCCTTTCTCTGTCGCTTTCAGACACCACCACCGTCTCGCTTGTCTCCCAGGCCTGTAAGCCCAACCGCATCTTTGACGCAAACCTCTCACTAGGTCTTCATATCCAGGCCGCGTCTACATCTTGTGTTTTATTTCTGCATCATGTCCTCAAGATCTGGCCTCTCCTGTCCATTCGCACAGCTAAAAACTCTTGTCCAAGCTCACGTCATCTCCTCTCTGAAGTACCGTCATGCCTTTTTTCTCTGGCCTTGGCAAATGCAAACTTGCCCAGCTTCGAATTCACTCAGAAGTAGACATCCACAGAGCTACCTCGTTATTCTCAGACATGACCTCTGAAAGGTCCTGACTGGGGCACCCGAGTCCTGTTATAAAGATAACAGGTGATCAATTATTCTCCATGTCCACTGAGGTCAGACCGAAGTAATTGGCTTCATCTGCAGCAACTAGGATTTAGTACGGATATGAGAAAAAATTTCTCGCTTGGGACAAAGGTTACGAACCGCCTGGGCTTTCAATCTGCTGCTTGTGTCCACGAAACTTGTCGCTCATGGGGTGTGAAAAAAAAAAAACACCCCGTCCCTGAGCGACAGACATTTGGCTGGCATAAGTGGGAGGCGCTGGTTTTATTATGCCAGGAGGAGAGCTCTCGCCTGTCGGCGTAACACGGCTACACGAGCGGTCTCATGGCGGTCCAGCTGGGCCTCTGTACGCTCGTAAGCATAGATGTGACGAAGTGGGAATGTTCTTAATGGTTTCTCTGAATACAGTGTGGGTGCCTCGGTTTCCCCTGTGCAGTTCTTAGGTATCTAGGTGGGGGGAGAAGGGGGTGTGATTGGTGCAGAGCCTGAGAGGGCCAGTGTGATGGGTCTGCACAGAGAATGGCCACACCCTGTCTCCTGGAAACTGATGGCCTGAGCCCTCCCCTGCAAGGTGCCAACTGAAGGGGTTGGAGAACAAAGAGATCAGGGGCCTCCTGGCCCGGAAAGGGGACAAAGGCCAGAGAGGAGGGGCTGGAGAGTTCCAGTTTGGCGCTGGCTGGGAAAATGGAGGGGGGCTCAGACAGGTCTCTGGCCTCCCTGCCCCCCAAGATGGACCTGACTGAGGGGTCCTATTCTCTGTACCTACAAGCTCTGGGTTGGACTGGGCTCCTGTCGACTAATAAACCTTCTGTGTCACCGGCTGGCTGAGAGTCCCGGGGAATCGCAGAAAGGGGGGTTGCTGGCTCTGACTCCCCCACACTCTGTGACAGTGGACACAGCCTAAGTTGAGGGGGCTTTGGGAAAAGCTGGGCAGATGTTTCCAACTACATGAACTTTGGGTGACGTTTCGCTTTACCAGACTAACCTAGTGACCCTTAAATACTGTATTCCGGTTGTCCACCTCCGCGCCGCCTGCCACAGACCCCAAGACCACCCCCTCCCACCTCACCATAACATCCCCCACAGCTCTCCCACGCTCTCCTCTGACCCCATAGACCCCACACCAACAGCCTCAGATGCTTTCTCTCTGCTGGAGCTTCCCTGCGTTTTCTTTATATTCCCTCCAGCAGACTCACCCTCCCAGTTCCCTGCAGCCCCGCCGTCCGCTCTTGTCCTCCGCCCTTTCACCATCCTGAGATCATTCTTCTTCCTGGGGTCTGCTGGCTGCCCCTGGCCGTTCCTCGCGGCTGCTTTCTGTTGTCAGACGCCACCGGTGTGGTGCTCTGCTCTATTCAATGTTGATATCAGTCAGCTGCGTGCATGGGTTTCCTCTGTGTGCTGCCCCGGCTCTGCAGATCGCTGGCACAGCAGACCCCGAGAGAACCCCCCCAATGACCACCGGCTGCGATAAGGAACGAAGGCACCCGGCCATTGTCAAACGAAGCACAGTAATAGTTCCCCCACAGACTCTGCAGGACATACTATGAATTTGTGCCCCCCGGCTCAGTAAGTGGTGGGACTCTCCACTGCCCCCTCAGCCAGACAAAGACGTCCGCACAGGGATGCATTTTTAGACACAGGTACGAACAGGTGACACATCCCTCCTGACGCATTGAGGTGCAGCCCCTCTATGCATTAGGGTGCTGTGTATACGTGCTTTAAGCAGCTGCCTTCTTGCCAACTTCTGTGAGCCGGGCCTGCCTCTGGCTCACAGCTGAACTTTGCTTTATGTTAGCAAAATCATGACCCTGACGTCTGCTCAGGCTTCATACCGGGCCTCTGGTACAAGTAGGGTGACCCCACAGCAAGTGTGAAAAACTGGGAGGGGAGTGGGGCGTAATAGGAGCAAAGCCCCCAAAATCAGGACTGTCCCTATAAAATCAGGACATCTGGTCACCCTAGATACAAGGCTTCTGTTTCAGGGCCTCGTCTTACTACACTTTCTAACGACCCTCTCAGCAAATGAGATTACGAGCTCCTTAGCTCATCAGCCCTCCCGCCCCCCGGCCTGGGCGGGTAATTAACAACTCCACTCCTTGGCCTCATTCAGGCTTCCACGTTCAGGTCCCCTATTAGCGCTCGGTGTTTCGTCACTGAGCAAACACAAGGAGCAGGTGCTCCTGGGGGTCCCAGGAGGTGGGGTGGCCTGAGAGTGGGGGGATGAAGGGAAGTGGGTGTCCTAGTACTGGTTTCACCTTTGTCTGTTCCAGTGTCTCTGAGTGCCACTCCCCCCCCCCCGACTCCCCATCACGCGCCAGGCCTCCTCCGGGAATAAAATTCTGCAAGTCTCCAGCTCCTCGACTAGCCTCTGGACTAAATATCCTGTGTATCGACTGTGTTTACCCAGACCATGCAGATACCCGCGGCTCGTCCCTTCGGGTGTCCGGGATCAGCAGTGCCGAGTGACAAACACAGTAATGTTTATTCTGCAGTGATGTGGGGGAAGGATAAGAGGGGAAAAAGGATTTTTAAAATAGCCGTCTTCACACCTGCCTTTCTTATCCGGAGGCCTGCCGTCCCCTGATGGTCAGCTAGGCAGGCCTTGCTTCTTCAGACATCTCAATGGGGTCCCCCTGTCTGTCTTCCCCCTCCCAAACAATTACATGAACTGCCATCCCCGTCCTGAAAAGGAATCACTTCTTAAACTGCTCCAGTCCTTTTTAGGGTGACTAGATGTCCCGATTTTATAGGGACAGTCCTGATTTTGGGGTTTTTTTTTTATATAGGCTCCTATTTCCCCACCACCATCCCCATCCTGATTTTTCACATATGCTGTCTGGTCACCCTCGTCCTTTTGATCTTATGGGTCCCAGGCCTCAGCCCGGTTCATCAAAACCCGTTCTGTAAGCTGATTGGCGCAAGCTGGCAAAATACACTAACAGGTTAGGCGTTGTCTCTTCACAGCCCTTAGGTGTTTACCAAGAGGTGGCTTTCTGCTTGGTTTTTCACAAGCCCCTGTTCAACGAAACCAGCATATTCATGAACGTGTTTTTCTATGGAGCACGAGATGTGTGTGTGGGGGGGGGGAGAGGGGGGTAGTGATACCTGGAGGAGAGGACAGGGGATGGTTGCGGGACAGATGCAGCCATGTGATTGAGGAACAGATGGATGAGAGACAGATGGAGAGAAACTGAGAGAAACAGGGAGAGGGGAGAA
Organism: Gopherus flavomarginatus; assembly: GCF_025201925.1. Taxonomy (NCBI): domain Eukaryota; kingdom Metazoa; phylum Chordata; order Testudines; family Testudinidae; genus Gopherus; species Gopherus flavomarginatus. The sequence goes on along the minus strand of NC_066639.1, from coordinate 1,307,872 downwards.
GAGAACATGGAACAGAAAAATTCCGGAGAGACTGAAATGGAGCAGGACAGACAGACGTGCAGCGAAAAGTCCCTTTAGTCTAAAGCCGGTTCATCAAGCCAGTCTATGTTTGACAGCCGTCTTCCTGAGCATCTGTTTCTGTCTGTTCCTGACCGTCGGTTCCCGCTGTCTCTTATCACTGATTCGCATGGTCCCGGGAGAGCCGGAACAGGAGTACCAATGGTTTTGGTCTAACGTTCTCCCCCCTGAGCAAGCATCGCTGGAGCTGAGTGTATTTCTTCAGGAAGGCACTCACGGCTCAAAGACTGACCGCAAGACATTTGGGGGATAGGGAACCTATGAGATAATCTAGAAATCTGGCACTAGAAAAGGTTCAGAAAAGGGCAACTAAAATGATTAGGGGTTTGGAGAGGGTCCCATATGCAGAAAGATTAAAGAGGCTAAGACTCTTCAGCTTGGAAAAGAGGAGACTAAGGGGGGATCTGATAGAGGTCTATAAAATCATGAGTGATGTGGAGAAAGTGGATAAGGAAAAGTTATTTACTTATTCCCATAATACAAGAACTAGGGGTCACCAAATGAAATTAATAGGCAGCAGGTTTAAAACAAAGAAAAGGAAGTTCTTCTTCACGCAGCGCATGGTCAACTTGTGGAACTCCTTGCTGGAGGAAGTTGTGAAGGCTAGGACTGTAACAGGGTTTACAAGAGAACTAGATAAATTAATGAAGGTTAAGTCCATGAATGGCTATTAGCCAAGGCTGGCCAAGGAATGGTGTCCCTAGCCTCTGTTTGTCAGAGGATGGAGATGGACGGCAGGAGAGAGATCACTTGATCATTGCCTGTTAGGTTCATTCCCTCTGGGGCACCTGGCACTGGCCACTGTTGGCAGACAGGATACTGGGCTAGATGGACCTTTGGTCTGACCCGGTATGGCCATTCTTATGTTAATCGCCTGTGCGTACCGATATAGATATATTTCTTTATTTAGAAGGTAATACTTAGTAGTAAGTTTTATAGGGTGACTGTGTATATATGTACCGTTTTTATTATATATATTCATCTATTTAATGTAATTGTAGAATCAAGTTCCGTTCTCGTTTCAATAAAATCCCCATTATGTTCTTTTGGACAACGCGTTGTATTATCTCAGCTACCCCTAAACAACCTTTTATCCCAGTGTAACACGCCCCCGCCGGAAAAACGACACCACCACTGTGCTGAAATGTTACTAAATCTTGGTTGGAGGCTTGGAGGGGGGGTGATTGGTCCTGCTTTGAGCAGAGGGTTGGACTAGATGACCTCCTGAGGTCCCTTCCAACCCTGATATTCTATGGTTCTATGACCCTTGGATGTATTTTAAATTACAACCCGATAACCCTACTTGGAGAGCTCTGTTTACGTTGACATGCCTAGTTTAAATGCCCGTTAGCCACAGACTTCAAAGCACAAATGTTACGAGCTTGTATAATTTCACTATATTACGTATAGTTTGCAATAATATTATTGGTTAGTATGTTGCTCATTTTCAAACGATACCCCACAATGCATATTGTCTGCACACACAAAAATTATGGCGGTCATGTGTATGGTGCGAAGACCCGGGTGTTTGGCGTCACCCTTCTCCCTTCCTGTTTCTGAGGTTTCTCTCTCTGTCCCAGCAGGTGATGGGATGGTGAGTGAGAATGAGGAGCAGACCCCTCAGCAGGAAGACGCTGAGCCCGTGGAAGCATATGGGGCGTTATCGCAAAGCTCTGAAGGGATTGTGTCCATGAGTTGTGAGCAGGGAAAAGGTTGTGAGGCTCAGCACAGGCCAGAAAGGGAGCAGGGAACTGAGCCGAGGGAGAAAGAGGGTAATTGTCAGGGAAACCACAAGGAAACCACAACCCAGCAGAGCAACCTCATAAGCGAGAGAGGCCACACGCGCCCTGAGCGGGGAGAAAACGTCAGTAGCCCTTCGGCTGTTTTTCGACACGAGAGAATCCGCGCCGGAGAGCCACCCCACCAGTGCGGCGAGTGCGGGAAGACCTTCCGTCGGAACTCGCACCTTGTTCGCCACCAGAGCGTGCACACGGGAAACCGACCCTTCCGATGCTCGGAGTGTGGGAAAAGCTTCAGTGTGAGCTCCAACCTGATGGCCCATGAGACCATCCACACGGGCAGTCGCCCCTTTTCCTGCTCCGAGTGCGGGAAGAGTTTCAACCGACGTGCCAACCTGATCACGCACTGGAGAATTCACGTGGGAAAGAAGCCCTTCACGTGCTCGGAGTGCGGGAAAAGCTTCACCGACAGCTCGAACCTCATCCGGCACCAGCGAACCCACACGGGGGAGCGACCCTACGAGTGCTGCGAGTGCGGGAAAAGCTTCCCGGACAGTTCCGACCTTATCCGGCACCAGCGAACCCACACAGGGGAGCGACCCTACGCGTGCTGCGAGTGTGGGAAAAGCTTCAGTCGGAGCTCCACCCTCATTCGGCATCAGAGGATCCACACGGGAGAGACGCCCTATAAGTGCCGCGAATGCGGGAAAAGCTTCAGCGTGAGTTCCAACCTTATCACGCATTGGCGAATTCACACGGGGCATCGGCCCTTCACCTGCTGCGACTGCGGGAAGAGTTTCACGGATAGCTCCAACCTCACTCAGCATCAGAGAATACACAGGGGGGAGAACCCCTATAGCTGCCCCGAGTGCGGGAAAAGCTTCACTCAGAGCTCGGCTCTTCTCGCACATCAGCGGATCCACACGGGAGAGCGACCCTACGAATGCTGCGAGTGCGGGAAAACCTTCAGCGTGAGCTCAGCCCTCGTCGCGCATCAGAGACTCCACACGGGGGAGAGACCCTATAAATGCTCTGAGTGCGGGAAAAGCTTCAGCGTGAGCTCAACCCTCATCATACATCAGCGAATCCACACGGGGGAAAGGCCGTATCGATGCTTGGAGTGTGGGAAAAGCTTCAATCAGAGCTCCCACCTGGTTAGGCACCAAAGTCTCCATGGGGGAGATAAGCACCATAAAAACTTTGTCTAAGGCTGTCAAAAAAAACCCACCAAGTTTTTGTAATACGTTTCTAATTCCCACCTAGTGACCTTCAAGGCTCTTTGCATCACTCGCAGCTCCCCCGAGATGAGTAACACACTGTTGGAGTGAATCCCTTGGTCCTTTCTATCCGTTCCTTCGTCCTGAGTCCTGAGAATGTATGTCCCTCCTACTGGAATGTCCATCAGCCCCAGATAGGGGAGATGGGAGCCCATCATCTTATAGAATCACAGAATACCAGGGTTGGAAGGGACCTCAGGAGGTATGTAGTCCAACCCCCTGCTCAAAGCAGGACCAATTCCCAAATAAATCATCCCAGCCAGGGCTTTGTCAAGCCTGACCTTAAAAACCTCTAAGGAAGAAGATTCCACCACCTCCCTAGGTAACCCATTTCCAGTGCTTCACCACCCTCCTAGTGAAATAGTGTTTCCTAATATCCAACCTAAACATCCCCCACTGCAACTTTGCTTGCTACATTGAAGTAAAATCTCCCTGGGCCTTGTCTCCTCTGGGATTTTCCCAGGCATTAGCTAGCTTGAGGTAGCTGTCCTCATGTAAAAAGACAACTATATTTGCAGCGCCGACGTAGGCTGGGTATAATGGTCAGGGTTAACGAAGATATTTCCCCTTGACCTGTCCTCATCGACACCACTTTCTAGTCTAGACAAAACTCCGAGCGTCACATTTCGACTTCTACTCCCATTAGCAGAGCGATTGGTAGAGTCACGGAGTTCCCCCTTTGGTGACCAATTGTCTCATTCCCAGGTGCCCTGGGTTATATTGTTCCTACCATTTTTCTCATTTAAAAATATACCAATGATCTGGAGCAGGGAGAGGATGAAAATGTCATTTCAGCCGCCGTGACATGGGAAGGGTATAGGGTGGTCTTGATGGATTCCCTCCTTCTCCATCACCGTTCAATCCCCCCTCAACCCAGCTGAGTTAGCTTCTGTGGGAGCAACAGTGGAGCGTAACTTCCCTTCCACCTCCCAAAGTTTCACATGATGCAGACTTCTCAGCTCTCCATGCTTAGGAATCACAGTTTGATCTTAAATCAGGCTCACTAGGGCTGGAGACGAAAGTGTCAGAGACCCAGAGGGGTGATTTGAATGGATCACAAAAACACAGAGTGGCGGTTCTGTGTTTTCTTCCCTTTATCTATCGGCAAAGCTTTTTCTGGGCTTTTCGCTGCTAAGCTGGGATTGTTTCCAGAGGAGAAGACCGGATGTTCTAGCGTCATCGAAATGGGGAAAAAGTTTTGTAAATAACTTGTCTCAGTAATAATGAAGTGGTGCTGACTGAAGCAGGTTTGCACGGATGAGAGGAGACGGCAGTGCGGGAACCTGTTCTCCTGATTTTTGAGTTCTCAGATGTTACCTGCTTTGGAATTTCATTTCACGTGAAACTGAAAGGGTCTGTGATGTGAATTTTTCTTTCTTGCTTGAAGCCCATTCAGTCACGTAACCGAATGTTGTTTTCGTTACCAGGATGTAGCTCAGATTTGGGGACTTTGAGACAAAGAACTATGTGCTAAAATGGTCATTTCTTATTTGATTTTTGCTTTTCCCCTGCTCCTTCATGATGACATGGAGGAATCTCATGTGCAATTTCAGTCCACCGTTCAAGATAAATTGAGTCCCACCACAGGGCTGCTCACTGCAATTACCACCAATCAGTATGAGTTTATGGAAAATAGATCCTGTCAAACTAACATAGACTCATAGACTCTAGGACTGGAAGGGACCTCGAGAGGTCATCGAGTCCAGTCCCCTGCCCTCATGGCAGGACCAAATACTGTCTAGACCATCCCTAATAGACATTTATCTAACCTACTCTTAAATGTCTCCAGAGATGGAGATTCCACAACTTCCCTAGGCAATCTATTCCAGTGTTTAACTACCCTGACAGTTAGGAACTTTTTCCTAATGTCCAATCTAAATCTCCCTTGCTGCAGTTTAAGCCCATTGCTTCTTGTTCTATCATTGGAGGCTAAGGTGAACAAGTTTTCTCCCTCCTCCTGATGACACCCTTTTAGATACCTGAAAACTGCTATCATGTCCCCTCTCAGTCTTCTCTTTTCCAAACTAAACAAACCCAATTCCTTCAGCCTTCCTTCATAGGTCATGTTCTCAAGACCTTTAATCATTCTTGTTGCTCTTCTCTGGATCCTCTCCAATTTCTCCACATCTTTCTTGAAATGCGGTGCCCAGAACTGGACACAATACTCCAGCTGAGGCCTGACCAGTGCAGAGTAAAGCGGAAGAATGACTTCTCGTGTCTTGTTTACAACACACCTGTTAATGCATCCCAGAATCACATTTGCTTTTTTTGCAACAGTATCACACTGTTGACTCATATTAAGCTTGTGGTCCACTATTACCCCTAGATCTCTTTCTGCCATACTCCTTCCTAGACAGTCTCTTCCCATTCTGTATGTGTGAAACTGATTGTTCCTTCCTAAGTGGAGCACTTTGCATTTATCTTTATTGAACTTCATCCTGTTTACCTCAGACCATTTCTCCAACTTGTCCAGATCATTTTGAATTTTGACCCTGTCCTCCAAAGCAGTTGCAATCCCTCCCAGTTTGGTATCGTCCGCAAACTTAATAAGCGTACTTTCTATGCCAACATCTAAATCGTTGATGAAGATATTGAACAGAACCGGTCCCAAAACAGAACCCTGCGGAACCCCACTTGTTATACCTTTCCAGCAGGATTGGGAGCCATTAACAACTACTCTCTGAGTACGATTATCCAGCCAGTTATGCACCCACCTTATAGTAGCCCCATCTAAATTGAACTTTCCTAGCTTATCTATAAGAATATCATGCGAGACTGTATCAAATGCCTTACTGAAGTCTAGATATATCACATCCACCGCTTCTCCCTTATCCACAAGGCTCGTTATCCTATCAAAGAATGTTATCAGATTAGTTTGACACGATTTGTTCTTTACAAATCCATGCTGGCTATTCCCTATCACCTTACCACCTTCCAAGTGTTTGCAGATGATTTCTTTGATTACCTGCTCCATTATCTTCCCTGGCACAGAAGTTAAACTAACTGGTCTGTAGTTTCCTGGGTGGTTTTTATTTCCCTTTTTATAGATGGGCACTATATTTGCCCCCTTCCAGTCTTCTGGAATCTCCCCCGTCTCCCATGATTTCCCAAAGATAATAGCTAGAGGCTCAGATACCTCTTCTATTAACTCCTTGAGTATTCTAGGATGCATTTCATCAGGCCCTGGTGACTTACAGGCATCTAACTTTTCTAAGTGATATTTAACTTGCTCTTTCCTTATTTTCTCTTCTAAATCTACCCTCTTCCCGTAAGCATTCACTATACTAGACATTCCTTCAGACTTCTCAGTGAAGACCGAAACAAAGAAGTCATTAAGCATCTCTGCCATTTCCAAGTCTCCCGCTACTGTTACCCCCTCCTCATTGAGCAGTGGGCCTACCCTGTCCTTAGTCTTCCTCTTGCTTCTAATGTATTGATAAAAAGTCTTCTTGTTTCCCTTTATTCCCATAGCTAGTTTGAGTTCATTTTGTGCCTTTGCTTTTCTAATCTTGCCTCTGCATTCCTGTGTTATTTGCCTATATTCATCCTTCGTGATCTGACCTAGTTTCCATTTTTTATATGACGCCTTTTTATTTTGTAGGTCACGCAAGATCTCAAGGGTAAGCCAAGGTGGTCTTTTGCCACATTTTCTATCTTTCCTAACCATCGGAATAACTTGCTTTTGGGCCCTTAATAGCGTCCCTTTGAAAAACTGCCAACTGTCCTCAGTTGTTTTTCCCCTCAGTCTTGATTCCCATGAGACCTTACCTATCAGCTCTCTGAGCTTTCCAAAATCCGCCTTCCTGAAATCCATGGTCTCTATTCTGCTGTACTCCCTTCTACCCTTCCTTAGAATTGCAAATTCTATGATTTCATGATCACTTTCACCCAAGCTTCCTTCTACTTTCAAATTCTCAACAAGTTCCTCCCTATTTGTTAAAATCAAGTCTAGAACAGCTTCCCCCCTAGTAGCTTTTTCAACTTTCTGAAACAAAAAGTTGTCTGCAATGCAGTCCAGGAACTTATTGGATAGTCTGTGCCCCGCGGTGTTATTGTCCCAACATATATCTGGATAGTTGAAGTCCCCCATCACCACCAAATCTTGGGCTTTGGATGATTTTGTTAGTTGTTTGAAAAAAGCCTCATCCACCTCTTCCGCCTGATTAGGTGGCCTGTAGTAGACTCCCAGCACGACATCACCTGTGTTTTTTACCCCTTTTAGCCTAACCCAGAGACTCTCCACCCTTCCGTCTCCTATGTCCATCTCCACCTCAGTCCAAGTGTGTACATTTTTAATATATAAGGCAACACCTCCTCCCTTTTTCCCCTGTCTATCCTTCCTGAGCAAACTATACCCATCCACACCAACATTCCAGTCGTGTGTATTATCCCACCAAGTTTCAGTAATGCCAATAATGTCATAGTTGTATTTATTTATTAGCACTTCCAGTTCTTCCTGCTTATTACCCATACTTCTTGCATTTGTATAAAGGCATCTAAGATACTGGTTTGATTTTGCCTCCCAGCTTTGCCCTGACCCTCCTTCCTCTCTGCCATTATAGCCCGTGCTCCCTCCTGTTTCCAACCCATCTCCCAGGTCTTGTTCCCCACTTACCTGTGGGCTTTGCTCACCTGTCCCCGTCGAACCTAGTTTAAAGCCCTCCTTACCAGGTTAGCCAGTCTGTGCGCAAATAAGGCCTTTCCCCTCTTCGAAAGGTGAACGCCATCTGTTCCTAGCAGTCCTTCCTCAAGTAGCATCCCGTGGTCGAGGAAGCCAAAGCCCTCCTGGCGACACCATCTTCGCAGCCAGGCATTCACCTCCACGATGCATCTGTCTCTGCCCGAACCCCTACCTTCAACAGGAAGAATTGAAGAGAATACCACCTGCTCTCCAAACTCCTTAACCCGTACTCCCAGAGCCCTGTAGTCACTCTTGATCTGCTCAGCGTCACACCTCGCAGTATCATTTGTGCCCACATGGATGAGTAGCATGGGATAGTAGTCAGAAGGCCGGATAATCCTCGACAAAGCCTCTGTAACATCTCGGATATGGGCCCCTGGCAGGCAGCATACCTCCCGGGATGAACGGTCAGGGCGACAGATGGGTGTCTCCGTCCCCCTCAGCAGAGAGTCTCCAACCACCACTACCCTACGTTTCTTATCAGTGGTGGCAGCAGACCTCCCAGCCTTAGGGGTACGAGGCTTCACCCCCTTAACTGTTGGGGGTGATTTCTTCTCTCCTGTATCTTTTACCACAACAGGAGGGTTTGCAGCAGCGGTGGAGCACTGCCCGCTGCTAGAAGTAATCAGCTGGCTGTGTCCACCCTGAGCCTCCTCCTCCACTGCTGTGTCAGGTACACCCTGAGGCATCTCCTCTTCCACTGGAGTGTCAGTAGTCCTGTCAACTGGGACAGCACCATCAGCTATCCACATGGATACTGTCCAGGAACTGCTCATGGACATGGATGTTCCTCAGCCTGGCCACCTCCTCCTGTAGCTCTCCCACCTGGTGCCTGAGAGATTCCACCAGTAGGCACCTTTCACATTGGATGCCACCCCCAGCCTGCATATCAGTAAGTGGAAATTGCAAATTACAGTCTTTGCAAGCCCACACCAGAATCTGGGTAAAAGCATCCATGCTTTGGTGCTCTGTCTGGCTACAGGCGCAGGTGGAGGAGACAGAAGCAGTGCTGGCACAGGTGTTGCGGGTCCTCCTCACCATTGTAAGCCTCCCTCTGTCAAACTCTCAAATTCCCGTCTACAGCTCTCTGTCCACTCCTCTTTGCTGTAAACAGAAAGGTTTTTGATGTGGCTCAGGTTATGAGTTCAGGGGACCAATGGGTCACAGATGAGACCGACAAGGGACGCCCCCTCCCTTCCTACTCCCTTGCAAAACTCCCTGTTAGCAGCTCCTGTTCGCTAAGCTCCCTGGTCGCTTGTGCGCAGCTTTATAAAGCCCTGGCCTGAGTGAATGCCCCGCCCACTGGTTAAGGCTCAGCCAATTACCAGAGGCTTCTAGCTTTCAAACCTTCCTAGTAGCTCCACCTCCAACTGCCAGCTACAGCACACGGTCCTTCAAACAAACAAACAAACCACACAGACTGACAAACACAAGCTCAGCACACAGCAAGTAACCCCCAAACACACACACAAACCCAAACACTGCAGACAGTCACTTACCACTTAACATGGTAACTTTTTTGTTGAGGTTACAAGTTGGGTTGAGGATAAGAGTATTGATATAAAATACGTAACTTCGATAGGGCATTTGACTTGACACTGCAAGATATTTTGATTAAAAAACTAGAATGCTATAATATGAACATGGCTCTGTAATATTGTGGTTCTGGTGGGACCCAGCTGAGCGCACTAATTCAGGACCAATTGCTTAAACAGGGCAGTCACAGCCCAAGGCTGGGGTTTTTCCACCTCTAAGGCAAACCTAACCAGCCATACAGGGAAGACTTTGGTCTCACCCCACTGGCTAACCACAAGTCACACAAGAAATTCCTTTAGACACTTCAGTCTCCCAGTGTCACCACCAGTGCCACTCGTCCTGGGGATGAATGGTTATGAAAACCAACACCCCAATAAAAGAAAACGGTTCTCTCGATCCCAAAGGACCAAGCCCCAGACCCAGGTCAATACACACATCAGATCTTACCCACAAATGACACTGTTGCCAATCCTTTAGAATCTAAAATCTAAAGGTTTATTCATAAAAGGAAAAAGAGATGGGAGCTAGAATTGGTTAAATGGAATCAATTCCATACAGTAATGGCAAAGTTCTTAGTTCAGGCTTGTAGCAATGATGGAGTAAACTGCAAGTTCAAATCAAGTCTCTGGAGAACATCCCCAGCTGGGATGGGTCATTCAGTCCTTTGTGCAGAGCTTCTGTTTGTAGCAAAGTCCCTACAGAGGTAGGAAGCAGGATTGAAGACAAGATGGAGATGAGGCATCAGCCTTTTATAGTCTCTTTTCCAGGTGTAAGAGCCTCTTCGTTCTTACTGTGGAAAATTACAGCAAAATGGAGTCTGGAGTCACATGGGCAAGTCCCTGCATACTTTTCTGAGTTACAAGGCGTATCTGCCTTCTCTCAATGGGTCAGTTGAATAGCTGATGGTCCTTAATGGGCCATCAAGCAGGCTAGGCAGAGCAAACACCAACTTGTCTGGGATGTCTCCCAGAGGCACAGCACAAGTTTGAAATACAGACAGTACAGAGCCAATACTCATAACTTTAACTACAAAAATGATACATGCACACAGACAGCATAATCATAACCAGCAACCCGTAACCTTTCCATAGACACCTCACTCGACAACCTTTGTACAATATTTGCTGCAAATATAGAACAGTGGTCGCAACGGTGATCTCTCCAGTTATAGATTGTCAATAAACATCACAGGCACATATTACGTGGATTAAAAACAGGCTAACAAATAGGTCCCAACATGTAATTATAAAAGGGAAATCGCCATCAATTGGGTCTGTTTCCAGTGCGGCCCCAATGTGGATGTGTTGTTGACCGGACGCTAATTAACATTTTTATCAGTGAGCTGGAGGAAAACATAAAATCATCGCTGGTAAAGTTTGCAGATGACAAAGATTTGGGGGAGTGCTCAGTACCGAAGAGGACAGGTCACTGATTCAGAGCAATTTGGGTTGCTTAGTAAGCTAGGCCCAGGCAAACAATGGGTGTTTTAATACAGCTACATGTGAATGTACGCGTCTAGGCACACAGAATGGAGGCCGTACGTACAGAATGAGGGACGCAGTGATTCTGGAAGAGATTTGGGGGTCGTGGTGGATAATCAGCTGAACATCAGCTTCCAGTGTGATGCTGTGGCCAACAGAGCTAATCATCAAATCGTAGAACGGGAAGGGACCTCGAGAGGTCGTCTAGTCCCATCATCTCCACTCAAGGCAGGACTCAGTATTATCTATACCATCCCTGACAGGTGTTTGTCCAGCCTGCTCTTAAATCCCCAGTGATGGAGATTCCACAACCTCCCTGGGCAATTTATTGCACCCTTAGCCACCCTGACAGCTAGGAAGTTTTTCTTAATATCCAACCTAAACCCCGCCCCCCCCCCTTGCTGCAATTTAAGCCCATTGCTTCTTGTCCTACCCTCAGAGGTTAAGAAGAACAATTCTTCTCCCTCCTCCTTGTAACAATCTTTTATGTACTTGAAAACTGTGATCATGTCCACTCTCAGTCTTCTCTTCTACAGACTAAACAAACACAATTTTTTCAATCTTCCCACATAGGTCATGTTTTCTAGACCTTTCATTTTTGTTGCTCTTCTCTGGACTTTCTCCAATTTCTCTACATCTTTCTTGAAATGCGGTGCCCAGAACTGGACACAATACTGCAGCTGAAGTCTAATCAGCGCAGAGTAGAGCGGAAGAATTACTCCTCGTGTCTTGCTCACAACACTCCTGCTAATACATCCCAGAATGATGTTGGCTTGTTTTGCAACAGTGTCACACTGTTGACTCATATTTAGTTCGTGATCCACTGTGACCCCCAGATCCCTTTCTGCAGTTCTCCTTCCTAGGCAGTCATTTCCCATTTTGTGTGTGTGAGACTGATTGTTCCTTCCTAAGTGGAGTACTTGGGATTTGTCTTTATTGAATTTCATGCTATTTACTTCAGACCATTTCTCCAGTTTGTCCAGATCATTTTGAATTTTAATCCTATCCTCCAAAGGACTTGCAACCCCTCCCAGCTTGGTATCATCTGCAAACTTTAACGCGAACCTGCATTGCATCAATACGGGACTCTTGACAAGTAGAACAGGTCTGTCACATCTTACGCGCATTTAACGTGCGCGATTTCAGCTTTATGTGGTCAGCAAAAACAAAAAAAGAGGAAAATAACAATTTTAATACTGTACCTGTAGTGCGGGCGATTCCACCCGCTATTCCACTCAATGTAATTTTGACTCAACTGGATTTTCGCTTTACGCGCCGACTGCGGAACGTAACCCCAGCGTAAGACGCGACAGACCTGTAGAGTGATCATTTTGCCTCTGGTAAAATCACTTCTGGAACGCTGTGTCCAGTTCTAGCACCCACCATTCAAAAAAAAAATTGACAAATTAGAGAGGAGTCGGAGAAGAGCCACGCACGTGATAAAAGGATTTGAAAACATGTCTTGTAGTGGTAGCCTCAGGGAGTTCAATCTATGTAGGTGAACAAAGAGCAAGTTAAGGGGTGACTTGATTACAATCCGTAAGTAAGTCAGTGGGAACGAATCTTTAATAAAGGTCTCTTCAATCCAGCTGAGAAAGGTCTAACTTGATCCAGGGGATGAGGGTTGACGTTAAACAATTGAACAGTGAGGGTAATTAATCATTAGAACACTTCACCGAGGATTGCGATGGATTCCCTGGTCTACAGAGGGCCCCTGTCCTTAGGGAGAAGGATTGGCCGACGGGGGCTTCGTAAGACTGTTTGTTCTGAGCTGAAGTGCTAATGAATTTATAATCCCAGGGTTTCCCCTACACGTCTGTCATAGAAGACTACAGTTGTCAGAGCCCGTGTGAGAGCTGGGATGAACCCTGGTAAGCTTGTTAGCAGGCGTGTCGCTTCTGTTGTTTGAAATACAGTTTCTCTGCCATGATTTTTTTCCCTTAAGAATAAAGTAGGTTTTCTTAGAAAGCACTGTGTGGTAACGTCTATCCGTAGCAACCTGTCGGTGCTGAGAATTACAAAGGGAAGTCAAAAAAAAACAGGAGGACTTGTGGCACCTTAGAGACTAACAAATTTATTGTGGCATAAGCTTTCGTGGGCTACAGCCCAGTTCATCGGATGCATGGGAAGCCACTATCCATTCTGAAAATACCCCAGGCAGAAGATGGACAGAGGCATGTCTCTGTCAAAGCTCAGGGTTGGTGCCTTGGCTGGCCCACTGAAGGAAACCCAGGTGCAGTTGCCCCGAACTGTGACAGGTGGATCTTCCATTGTCTCACCAGGGTGCTGCCTTTGTTTCTTGTCGGTGTATCCATGCCAACCTGGATGGGACAATGTTACACCAAGAACCATTACTTCCCCTGTTCCAGAGAAGGAATTAAAACTTCCTCACTCCCAGTGGTTCCCAGAGTGAGAGGGGAAATTGAGTGATACATCTATTTCTTTTAAAAAAATAAAAACATAACGACCATACTGGGTCAGACCAAAGGTCCATCTGGCCCAGTATCCTGCCTTTCAACAGTGGTCAATGCCAGGTGTCCCAGGGGGAATGAACGGAGCCGGGAATCATCTAATGATCCATCCCCTGTTGCCTATTCCCAGCTTCTGGCAAACAGTGGATAGAGACACCAACCCTGCCCATCCTGGCTAATAGCCATTGAAGGACCTGTCTTCCATGAACATTTCTAGTTCTTTTTTGGATCCAGAGATTTGAGCAGGATAGAGGCACTGTGGAGATGTTTCCAGGGCCTTTTATAACATCTGCCACCCATTGTTTCAAACAAAGACCTCGGCACAACTAGTGGAAAATTACAGGTGAAAGATGGAGTTTGGAGTCACATGGGCAAGTCACAGGTCCATGCCTGACTTCGCTTGCTCAGAGCAGTGTAGAGGGGCATCTCCCGTGGTCCACTGAGAGTTAAGTGTTCCTCGACGAGCCACTCAATTTGAATAGTTCACCCATCACTGCTGGTTTTCCAGCCACCATTTCAGGAACTTGTCCCTCTCAGGTCGGAGCGGCTGCTAGTCAGGACAGAGGGTTTGTCCACCGGGCAGCTGTCTCGCATGTGGGGCCTTTCCGCGGGAGCCAATTGGTGTCCACGTTCTCCATTATGTGTCACAGGCCCCTGTATGCCCCGTCCTTCTTTGGGGGCAGGGCAAGGGTGCTGCTGCCCCCCAGTTAAGTCCGCCTGCCTGCCCTTAGCCCTCGGGGCAGTACGGCCCAATGGCTGGAGTCAATATGGGTGCCCTCTCCCTTGGTCTGTATGGCCTAGTGGTCAGAGTCCATAAACCAGCCCTCCTCAGCAGGACGACCATATCCCCTGATGCTGTGTCCTTGATGTTTTTGGGGTCTCTGGCTTCCCCAGGCCGCGCTACCCCTGGTGACTCCACATGGCATCCGCAGGTATCCAGGTGTCCATCTGGGTCTCAGCACCTCCAGCTCCTACAGTCGGGGCTTTGGCCGCCCCCCCGGCTGGAGCCAGCAGCGTGTGTCCTTCCTCTGCCACGGTCAGCCCCGAATGAGTGGGGTGGCTCCCTTTTATACCGAGACAGCACTTGGAGCATGCCCAGTGGGGTGAGGGGGCGTGGCTTCCTCAGCCCAGAGTGTGGGGTTAACTCCTTCTTGACCAGTGCAGGGCCTGTACGCCCCATCACAGCTCCACACCCAGGGATTTTCATACTCCCACCCATCACACTCGACTCACTAGATTCCCTAATTCTACAAAATTTACCTGGTCTCACTTGTTTTCTGTCCCTTTTCTTTCCACTTCACAAACTGGATGTTTCCCAAGGGGAAGAGTTATGATGTTCAGAGCTCAAAGGAAAGTGAAATCCTTAGAGCTCCCTATACGGGCGAAGAGACATTAAACAAACTCGGAATCTGTAGGTGTCTGGAGGAAAGAGCAGGGATTCCCCACAAAGACCATGGGAGCTTTCTAAGTTCAGGAGGATCCTCGACAGATGTCGTGTCTTCAGGGTACATGTCCCTCATGCCCTCCGACTGATTCTAACTGACACCTGGCAGAACCTCCCTCTCTTCCCACTGAGAGTTTGGGTGGGATGTTGAGGCAGAACTGATCCTTTCCTCTCTCCCATAGAAGGGACGAGTTTGGGGAGGGATCGCTCAGTGGTTTGAGCATCGGCCTGCCACACCCACGGTGATGAGTTCAATCCTTGAGGGGGCCATTTAGGGAACTGGGGCAAAAATCTGACTGGGGATTGGTCCTGCTTTGAGCAGGGGGTTGGACTAGATGGCCTCCTGAGGTCCCTTCCAGCCCTGATATTCTATGAATTCAAATCCTGGATTTTTTATTTTCTTTCTCTCTAGCCCTTGTCCTGAAGTTTCTCTCTATCTCCCAGCAGGTGATGGGATGGTGAGTGAAAACGAGGAGCAGAACCCCCAGCAGGAAGATGCTCAGCAAGTGGAACCAAATGGGGGATTATCCCAACGATCCAAAGGGAACTTGTCCAGGAGTCACAAGCAGCGAAAAGCCTGGGAGAGGCCGGAGAGCGAACGGGGAAACCAGAAAGGGAAGAACGTGTGTAAACCCACGAATGGGTGGGGAACTCACCAGGACCTCAAAGAAAAAATAACCCAGCAGAAAATACTCAGGGGAAAGAGAAAAAATACATGCGCGGAGTGCGGGAAACATTTCAGTTACCACTCAGGCCTTGTTAGACATGAGATAATTCACATGAGAGAGAGACCCTACGAATGCAGTGGCTGTGGGAAAAGTTTCACTCAGCGCTTAAAACTTATTACGCACCAGAGAATCCACACAGGGGAGAGACCCTATGAATGCCGCAAGTGTGCGAAACGCTTCACTCGACGATCAAACCTTTTTACGCATCAGAAAATCCACACGGGAGACAGACCCTATGAATGCGGTGAGTGTGGGACGAGCTTCGCTGACAGCTCGGCCCTTCTGAAACATCAAAGAATCCACGTGGGAGAGAGACCCTATGAATGCTGCGAGTGCGGGAAAAGCTTCGCTCAGCAAGCAAGCCTCATTACACATCAGCGAATCCACACGGGGGAGAGACCCTACGTATGCTGCGAGTGCGGGAAAAGTTTCACGCGGAGTTCAAACCTTATCACTCATCGGAGAATCCACACAGGGGAGAGGCCCTACGAATGTTGTGAGTGCAGGAAAAGCTTCACGGATAGCTCAGCCCTTCTCAAACACCAAAGAATCCACACGGGAGAGAGACCCTACGTATGCGGCGAGTGCGGGAAAAGCTTCACTCGCGGCTCAAACCTCATTACACATCAGAGAATCCACACTGGCGAGCGACCCTATGAATGTTGCGAATGTGGGACAAACTTTATTGACAGCTCAGCCCTTCTTAAACATCAGAGAACCCACACGGGAGAGAGACCCTATGAATGCAGAGAGTGCGGGAAAAGCTTCACTCAGAGCTCAAAACTGGTCACACATCGGAGAACCCACACAGGGGAGAGACCCTATGAATGCGCTGAGTGCGGGAAAACCTTTATTCAGAGTTCAGACCTTATTAGACATGAGAGAACCCACACGGGGGAGAGACCTTATGAATGCGGCGAGTGCGGGAAAAGCTTCACTCAGATATCAAGCCTCATTACGCACCAGAGGCTCCATATGGGGGAGAGACCCTATGAATGCAGTGAGTGCGGGAAAAGCTTCGCCCAGAGTTCATACCTTATCAGACACCAAAGAACCCACAAAGGAGGGCCTTTGGGAACGCTGTGAGTGTGGAAACAGCAGTACTCAGAGATCATAAGAAATTTTTTTATCATAAGAAAATCCACACCGGAGAGAGCTCCTCCCGGCGCTGTGATTGTGGGAAAAGATCCACTCAGACCTTACTCTGCATCAGAGGATCCACAAAGGGGTGAGAACCTGCGAATGTTGTAAGTGTGAGGAAAATCTTCACTGACCACTCCCCTCATTCCGCCTCAGAGAATCCACCTGTGAGAGAGACCCCAGGAAAGTGATGAGTGCGGGAAAAGCTTCACCCAGAACTCGGACACCTCATCGTGTCATCAGCGAAACTGTAAAAGGGAACAACACCCTGAAACCGTTGTCTAGAACTGTCAACTTTTTTTTTTAAAGTCTTTTGCTAATTCCGACGTGGCGACCTTATCCTATGATCTGGGAAATGCTGCCCTTTATGTTGCAAATGAGGTTTTTTGGTTGAATTTACCCTCTCTAGGTGAGGCAAATGTGTATAAAATGAGATCAGTGTTGAAAATGAAACAGTAGCCCAGGGGTAGGCAACCTATGGCACGCGAGCTGATTTTCAGTGGCACTCACACTGCCCAGGTCCTGGCCACTGGTCCGGGGGGCTCTGCATTTTAATTTAATTTTAAATGAAGCTTCTTAAACATTTTAAAAACCTTATTTACTTTACATACAACAATAGTTTAGTTCTATATTATAGACTTGTAGAAAGAGACCTTCTAAAAACGTTTAGATGTATGACCGGCACGCGAAACCTTAAATCAGAGTGAATAAATGAAGACTCAGCACCCCACTTCTGAAAGGTTGCTGACCCCTGCAGTAGCCGGAAAAATAGCTATTTTTTAACAGAAACTCCAGCTCTGGTAACTTCCAGAGATCCCGATCCAGGCCTGTATATAGTCCCTAGCCTAGATCTGTGCTACCAAATGAAAGAAACACGGGGCGTGTGTAGGAAACTGATTCCTCACTAACGCGGCTGAGATTTTGAGTGGTTCGGTAAAGGGTTCTACTTCAGAGAAGTGTAAATTTCCCCTAACCAAGGCCAAGGATTTGGAAAGAACTTGTCTACACGTAAAAGTGCTGCCCTGGTGGAGCTGCACCGTTTATTCCTGGGGGAATTCTGCGCCACTACGGATGCACAGAATTCATCGGTCTTGCCTAATTTTGTATTTTCCTGCATAAAAATCATTTTGCCTAAGATATGCTGCAGTTCTGCCTTTTTCCTCACCACAGGCAGCCGGGAAAACACACAATTCTAAGCCCAGTCCCGTGGGGATGGGGGGGGTGCGGGGACAGGGACATACATGCCTGACAATGGGAGAGGCTTGGGGTCTGCATGGGGGAGGCTTCCCAACACCCTAACAATCCCCCACCCCAAGAAAAATCTTCTCACCCACACCCAACAACCTCCAGGTTCACTCCTCGGGTCCTTCCCTCTCCCTCTGCTCCTCTGTTACCCCGACCCCCCCCCGACCTTTTCACGGCTTCTGACAGGTGCAGGAAATACCGTTCTGTGTTGTCACGTAAATGAATTGCACAACGTTCTGCATTAATATGCCTAGTGAGGAATCGATTTGCGGGGGGAGGGGGGTGTGAAATGACCAGAATTATTTTTTGTTGTTGTTTTGGTCTGTATTGTTAGACACGTACTTGTTGACAGGTATCTTGAAATAAATTCCCCAAATAATTGTAACGGGCACAATTATACTGTGCAATTTTGACAAATAAACTATGCAGAATTTTCAAATATTGTGCGCAGAATTTTGAATGTTTTGGTGCCGAAGTCCCCCAGGACTAACCACTGTGGGGCGTTAATGAAGACGCTCCAAGCTGAAGGAAGATAACTCTCCTGTTGGCTTTGTTAATCCACCTCCCTGAGGGGCACCGGCTCTGCCAGCACGAGAAGCTCGCCTACACCCTGGCGTTGTCCACGTGGTGGGTTAGTTCTGTATAACTAGGTTGTGGATTTTTCACACCCATGACCAATGTGGTTATACCGATATAGGACGGTAGGGTAGATCAAACCTTCATTTTTTTCTTGTGTTTTATGCATTTGTAGCTCATCTCCTCTACCTCCTTCTACTTTGAAAGATTAAAAAATGTGGAAATACAAGTTGTCTGCCGCGGCTGGTGCTGGCCCAGGGCAGTTTGGGTGTGTGGGAGGGGGCTCAAGGCTGGGGCAAGGGTTTGAGGGGGGTACCAGAGGGGTGGAGGGGTCTCCCCGCCGCTTTCCTGCAGGCCACGCCTCCACAGCTCCCATTGGCTGCGGTTCCTGGCCAATGGGAGATACAGCAGCTGGTGCTTGTGGCAGGAACTCGTGCCCCTTGGCCTAGGAGCTGCAGGGACGTGGAGCCGGCTAGGGAGCCGCACCAATCCTCCCTCCCCCAGCTGGGGTCCCGGGTCGCACGTCACGGTCCGCCCTCCCCAGTGCCAGCGAGAGTCCCTCCCACGTGCCACAGCACCTCCCTCCCAAGGACCAGGAGGGTCCCCACCACAGGCCGCAGCCAGGACCCTCACTCCCTGGTACCGGTGGGGGTCCCAGGCCATGCACCACAGCCTGGCCTCCCTCTCCCTCAGCACCAGAGGCGGTACCAGGTCACCTCGACCCCTTCCGCCAGCACCCGCGGCACCTCGGACCACTGTACCACAGGGCACCCCCGCCCAAGTTTTAGTCAGGGTGGGTATTTTTAGTAAAAGTTGTGGACAGGTCACGGCCTGTTAATTTTTGTTTACGGCCCGTGACCTGTCCATGGCTTTTACTAAAAATACCCACCACTAAAACGGAGCCTTCGTTATTGTTACCAGTGTCGCAGGGGGTTTAGAGGGCTGTATATTATTGTTATAGACTTGCCAATTGACCCGAGTAGAAGGTTTACGTCCCAGAATCAGGCTACACAGAATCAATGTTGTGAGTTCAATATCTTGCAAGGACCCTCGGGGGCTAATTTAGCTGCAGCGAGTCAGGAAAAAGATCTTGGCGTCATCGTGGATAGTTCTCTGAAGACGTCCACGCAGTGTGCAGAGGTGGTCAAACAAGCGAACAGGATGTTAGGAATCATTAAAAAGGGGATAGAGAATAAGACGGAGAATATATTATTGCCCTTATATAAATCCATGGTATGCTCACATCTCGAATACTGTGTACAGATGTGGTCTCCTCACCTCAAAAAAGATATTCTAGCTCTAGAAAAGGTTCAGAAAAGGGCAACTAAAATGATTAGGGGTTTGGAGAGGGTCCCATATGAGGAAAGATTAAAGAGGCTAGGACTCTTCAGCTTGGAAAAGAGGAGACTAAGGGGGGATATGATAGAGGTCTATAAAATCATGAGTGATGTGGAGAAAGTGGATAAGGAAAAGTTATTTACTTGTTCCCATAATACAAGAACGAGGGGTCACCAAATGAAATGAATGGGCGGCAGGTTTAAAACAAATACAAGAAAGCTCTTCTTCACACAGCGCACAGTCAACTTGTGGAACTCCTTGCCTGAGGTGGTTATGAAGGCTGGACTGTAACAGGGTTTAAAAGAGAACTGGATAAATTCATGCAGGTTAAGTCCATGAATGGCTATTAGCCAGGCTGGGTAAGGAATGGTGTCCCTAGCCTCTGTTTGTCAGAGGGTGGAGATGGATGGCAGGAGAGAGATCACTTGATCATTACCTGTTAGGTCCACTCCCTCTGGGGCACCTGGCATTGGCCACTGTTGGTAGACAGATACTGGGCTAGATGGACCTTTGGTCTGACCCGGTCCGGCCATTCTTATGTTATGCGCCACCACTTTACATGTTCCTTTAGGGCGGGTCACCACTCTGTATCTTTGATCTTTTCCAGAATTTTGTCCACCTCAAAATGCCATACACATATTGAATCAATTCCGTCCTGACTTTCTTAGGCACTAGCCACCGTTCAGGCTGTTCCCCAAGGTCTAGGGGAGTCACACCACCCCTCCAGGGTCCTTATGTACATGCCAATTTCCTATGATTGTTTTTCCTTCAGTAAACGTTCATCGTCCCCATCCTGGAGGGTTTGTAGCTCTCTGGCATCGTCCACCTGCTTTCGTGCTGTGATTACCGCTTTGATTAACTCTTCCTTCCTTCGTTAACAAGGCCGCTTGTTTGGCTAACACATCCACCCTGTTATTCCAGAAATCCTTCCTCACTCCCTGGTTTCTGACGTGCTTCCACACGTGTTACAAAAGTGTCTCCCTTTTTCCCCCCACAACACGACTGCTCCGAATCGGTAGATACCGCCAGGGTGGCTTCCTGATCCTCCACCTTAACACCTTCCGTACCGCCAGCACTTCTGCAGCTTGTGCTGCGCCTTTCCTGATAGATTCTCCAATTATGTATTCCCAATGCCGCAAGGCCCATACCAAGCCCAAGCACTGTTTCTTGTTTTTAACACAGCGTGTAAAATTCTGCTCAGTGTAACTCAGTGTTTTGGACCCACAGACCACGCGTTGTCATTTCCCGGTGCTTTGCTTCTGTAATAACTCTGCTCCCAGTACTAGCCAGGGGTGGGATGAACGGTTCTCCCACCTTTGGATACGATAGGGCCGGGGCCAGGGCCAAATCCAGGGATACCTTTGCTTCATAAGGCCCCCGGTCGCATTGCCACCCTTTCTGTAGGAGAAAATTTCAATACAATCTCTTGAGAAATTTACAGTTCCCAGAAGGGCTCTTAAGGATCCCACGAATAGGGGCGGGAAGTTTTCCAATCAGGGGAGGGCTGGGGCTGGGGCAAGAAGCCTGGGCTGATTGGGGAAAGTAGGCTTAGCTGTGGCCATGGCCCAATCAGGCCCCTATAAGAGGCACCGAGCCAGGAGGCCAGTCAGTCTCCCTCTGCCTGTACTGAGAGAAGGGCCCGGCTGCAAGGTGCTAAGGAAGGACCCTAGATTGAAGCAGGGCTGGGGGAAGGCCTGGGGAGCTCCAGCTTAGGAAAGCCCCAGGCTGCAGGTCTGGTAAGGCCCATCACGTACTGGGTTGCAGGGGGCAGCCCATGGGTAGGCAGAGGCAGCAGGTGCCCCTTTGCCTGTGATGAGCGACTTACACCACAGTTCGCCCCATGAGTGGGGGCTAGACGGGGACTGGCAGTAGCCTAACACTGAGGCCAAGTGGGGATAGTGGATGGGGGTTCCCCTAGGAAGGGGAGACCGTGAAGCTATAAGGGGTTACTGCTGGGGGCAGCACCCCAGGTAACAGGGCACCGGTTCTGGGAGGGACATGGGGCCAGAGTGAGGGAAGGTGGATCACTGCCCGCAGAGGGTGCTCCAGAGCTGGGATGAGCTAATTCCCAAGGACGACCAGCAGGAGGTGCCACACAGGGGCGAGTCCGCACCCTTACACCTTCCTTTCCTAATTTGACCCCCTAAATATTTGACCTCTTGCTGTACCAATCAGGTCTTGGCTCTGCTAGCCTTGAAGCCGGCATCTTGGATGATCTGTAACACCTGCTCAGCGATCCTATCAACCTCTCTGTGCACCAATATCAGCAGCGTAGGAAATTACCCTCTTTGGGGCTTCAGGTATCAATTTCCCCCACATCTTAATCACATGGGAGGGACAAATGGCAGGTCCCTGGGGAACCCTTGTAAAACAGAACTGTTGTGCCCTGGAAGCGAACCCCAATTTGTGCCAAGACTCGGGGTGCAAGGGAAGGGCGGTGAAGGCATTTGCTAGGTCTGTTACTGAGAACCAATGTGACCCTGTGGCCACTGTAGCAACTAATTTTTGGTACTTAGCTACGAGCGGGGCCGGGGTTAGTGCGTTTAACGCTCTAAAATCCGCCGTCATTCGCCAGGTCTTCCCATCCCATTCTGAACGCAGTTTACCCACAACTCCCGGTTTCCTATACGGGTCGGGAGCGGTGTCACGATAAATACTTCCGTTGTCTCCCCGGTATCTGATACTAGGTGTCTTGAATTTTCTGTGGTTCTCCTGCCATCCTGTGCTCCCTCTCTCAATCCCGTCATGCACCCTCTGTTTTGCATCTGATAGCAATATCCACTTCCCTTTCTTGGGGGGGGGTCACCCCATCCCCAATCACCTGACACGGAGCCTCTGATACAGCCCCGATGCCCCCAACATCACCCTCTAATCCAGGTTGCTTCTGTTACCCCCACCCTGTCCGCCCTGCACCTGGGGGGAAGAGAAGAGCTGGGAGGGTCCCCAACCCAGATCTTCACACCCAGCCCTACTAGCAACTCCTGAAATTCAGCTCCCTGTTGTCCCCCTGTATTGGGGGGGCATGGGGGTCACCCGCCCACAGCCCTGATCCCCCTCCCCACTGCCTCCAACAGTCCCCTCCTCTCAGTTTGAGGGGGGAGCATGTGGGGGCACTTTCCAGGCAATGGAGGGGGCACAGATAGGGTGACCAGATGTCCCAGTTTTATAGGGACAGTCCCGATTTTGGGGTCTCTTTTCTTATATAGGCTATTACCCCCCCGTCCTGATTTTTCACACTTGCTGTCTGGCCATGCTAGGCACAGACAACTGTGTGGGCCTCATTGGGAGGGGGTGGGCTTGGGGGAGTCACTGGGGAGAGCCTGAGGGGTGCATTGGGAGAAGGGGCTGGGTCAGCCCCGCTGTGGCAGTGTCACACCCCAATGACCCCCTCCCTCAAGGGAAGCAGATCAGTATTGTGTGTAGCTAACGCAGTTGCAAGCATCGCAAAGCATTGTGGGAGGGCGTAAAGGTGTGTGTGTTCGGAACGGAAGATAGGCTGGGGGGGGAGAAGAGAAAACAGCAGAGCGAGTTAGGGTGACCCGATGTCCCAATTTTATAGGGACAGTCCCGATTTTGGGGTCTTTTTCTTATACAGGCTCCTCTTACCCCCCACCCCTGTCCCGATTTTTCACACTTGCTGTCTGGTCACCCTACCCCCACCCTGTGTCCCGATTTTTCACACTTGCTGTCTGGTCACCCTACCCCCACCTCGTGTCCCAATTTTTCACACTTGCTGTCTGGTCACCCTACCCCCCACCCCGTGTCCCGATTTTTCACACTTGCTGTCTGGTCACCCTACCCCCACCTCGTGTCCCGATTTTTCACACTTACTGTCTGGTCACCCTACCCCCACCTCGTGTCCCGATTTTTCACACTTGCTGTCTGGTCACCCTACCCCCACCCCGTGTCCCGATTTTTCACACTTGCTGTCTGGTCACCCTACCCCCACCCCGTGTCCCGATTTTTCACACGTGCTGTCTGGTCACCCTACCCCCACCCCGTGTCCCGATTTTTCACACGTGCTGTCTGGTCACCCTAGAGCGAGCAGGCCGAAAACGGGTTAACGCCGAGTTCCTGCTAGACCCAAGATAAGCTGTTGACTTCAGCTGGCCCAAGGCCGCAGATGTGCTGCTCCCTGCCAGGAAAGAAGGGGGGAGCCGAGGTTCCCACCTGGGAGAACGGCGCGGCCCAAAGCGAGACGCTGCAGAAACGCCACCCCAAGGCCAGCGAGGGAGAGACCCACAGTCCGGCCGCGGCTGCTTGTTTGGGGAAGCCGACGAAGCCACGGGAGGCCGTCTGGACCGGACTACCAAGCCCGGGGAGAAAGGTCTCTTGGGATGTGGCTAGTAACTCGGGGTGTCGACGGCGGGTCGCTGGAAATAACTCCCCCGTTCTTCTGTCCCGGCTTTTACCAGGAGTGGCTCCAGGCCTCGCCTGCGCTGGGGGGTCCAGGAGACCCGCTGACCTGGGGGGCTGGCTGGAGGCCAGCGGAAGGGGGTGTGAGTCTGGGGGTAAGTGACAACCGATCGCTCAGTCTAGGCTGCTGCCTGCAGGAAATTCCCTGAGCGCTCCCCGGCCGCTGGGGGGGCACGGAAATGTTCCCGCTGCCTGACCGGGGAGGGCCGGCGGCTGGCGGGTGGTGTGATCCTCCGGGCCGGGGGGCCAGAGGCCATGGGACGTGTGGATGAACTACAGCAGCAGCATCCCACGGCCCCCCTGCTCCGGCCCCCCACCTCCACAGCCACCCCGCTTGCCCCCTACTTCTCCCCCCCACAGCCACCGCGCTTCCCCCCCACTTCTCCCCCCACAGCCACCGCGCTTCCCCCGATGCACATCCCCCCCACAGCCACCGCGCTTCCCCCCACTTCTCCCCCCACAGCCACCACGCTTCCCCCACACTTCTCCCCCCCACAGCCACCATGCTTCCCCCGACACATATCCCCCCCACAGCCACCCCGTGTCCCCCCACTTCTCCCCCCCACAGCCACCCCGCATCCACCCCACTTCTCCCCCCACAGCCACCCCGCTTGCCCCCTACTTCTCCCCCCCACAGCCACCGCGCTTCCCCCGATGCACATCCCCCCCACAGCCACCGCGCTTCCCCCCACTTCTCCCCCCACAGCCACCACGCTTCCCCCACACTTCTCCCCCCACAGCCACCATGCTTCCCCCGACACATATCCCCCCCACAGCCACCCCGTGTCCCCCACTTCTCCCCCCCACAGCCACCCCACATCCACCCCACTTCTCCACCCCACAGCCACCCCGCTTCCCCCGACACACATCCCCCCACAGCCACCGCGCTTCCCCCCACTTCTAGCCCCCACAGCCACCCCGCATCCACCCCACTTCTCCCCCCCACAGCCACCATGCTTCCCCGACACATATCCCCCCCCCAGCCACCCCGTGTCCCCACACTTCTCCCCCCCACAGCCACTCCGCATTTACCCCACTTCTCCCCCCCCAGCCACCCCGCTTCCCCCGACACACATCCCCCCACAGCCACCGCGCTTCCCCCCTTCTCCCCCCACAGCCACCACGCTTCCCCCGACGCACATCCCTCCCACAGCCACCACACTTCCCCCCCGCTTCTCCCCCCCCACAGCCACCCCTCATCCACCCCACTTCTCCCCCCCACAGCCACCCCGCTTCCCCCGACACACATCAACCCCACAGCCACCCCGTGTCCCCCCACTTCTCCCCCCACAGCCACCCCGCATCCACCCCACTTCTCCCCCCCACAGCCACCGCGCTTCCCCCCTTCTTCCCCCACAGCCACCACGCTTTCCCCGACACACATCCCCTCCACAGCTACCACGCTTCCCCCCACTTCTAGCCCCCACAGCCACCCCGCATCCACCCCACTTCTCCCCCCCACAGCCACCATGCTTCCCCGACACATATCCCCCCCACAGCCACCCCGTGTCCCCCCACTTCTCCCCCCCACAGCCACCCCGCTTCCCCCGACACACATCCCCCCACAGCCACCGCGCTTCCCCCCTTCTCCCCCCACAGCCACCATGCTTCCTCCGACACACATCCCCCCCACAGCCACCCCGCTTCCCCCCCACTTCTCCCCCCACAGCCACCCCGCTTCCTCCCCACTTCTCCCCCCCCACAGCCACCATGCTTCCCCCGACACACATCCCCCCACAGCCACCGCGCTTCCCCCCTTCTCCCCCTACAGCCACTCCGCTTCCCCCGACACACATCCCCTCCACAGCCACCCCGCTTCCCCTCCCACTTTTAGCCCCCACAGCCACCCCGCATCCACCCCACTTCTCCCCCCCACAGCCACCGTGCTTCCCCCGACACACATCCCCTCCACAGCCACCCCGCTTCCCCTCCCACTTTTAGCCCCCACAGCCACCCCGCATCCACCCCACTTCTCCCCCCCACAGCCACCACGCTTCCCCCGACACACATCCCCCCCACAGCCACCACGCTTCCCCCCACTTCTCCCCCCCACAGCCACCCCACTTCCCCCCTTTTCCCCCCCCACAGCCACCGCGCTTTCCCCTTCTCCCCCCACAGCCACCGCGCTTCCCCCTTCTCCCCCCACAGCCACCCCGCTTCCCCCGACACATCCCTTCCACAGCCACCCCGCTTCCCCCCCACTTCTCTCCCCCACAGCCACTCCGCTTCCCCCGACACACATCCCCCCACAGCCACCCCGCTTGCCCCCCACAGCCACCATGCTTCCCCCGACACATCCCCTCCACAGCCACCCCGCTTCCCCCACTTCTCCCCCCCACAGCCACCCCACTTCCCCCCTTTTCCCCCCCACAGCCACCGCCCTTCCCCCTTCTCCCCCCACAGCCACCGCGCTTCCCCGACACATATCCCCTCCACAGCCACCCCGCTTCCCCCCACTTCTCCCCCCCACAGCCACCCCACTTCCCCCCTTTTCCCCCCCCACAGCCACCGCGCTTCCCCCTTCTCCCCCCACAGCCACCCCGCTTCCCCCGACACACATCCCCCCCGCAGCCACCCCGCATCCACCCCACTTCTCCCCCCCACAGCCACCCCGCTTCCCCCGACACACATCCCCCCACAGCCACCGCGCTTCCCCACTTCTCCCCCCACAGCCACCCCGCTTCCCCGACACACATCCCCCCACAGCCACCACGCTTCCCCCCTTCTCCCCCCACAGCCACCGCGCTTCCCCCGACACACATCCCCCCACAGCCACCGCGCTTCCCCCCTTCTTCCCCCACAGCCGCCCCGCTTCCCCGACACACATCCCCTCCACAGCCACCCCGCTTCCCCCCTTCTCCCCCCCACAGCCACCACGCTTCCCCCCTTCTCCCCCCACAGCCATCGCGCTTCCCCGACACACATCCCCCCACAGCCACCACGCTTCCCCCGACACACATCCCCCCACAGCCACCGCGCTTCCCCCCTTCTCCCCCCACAGCCACCGCGCTTCCCCCGACACACATCCCCTCCACAGCCACCCCGCTTCCCCCATTCTCCCCCCACAGCCACCCCGCTTCCCCGACACACATCCCCCCACAGCCACCGCGCTTCCCCCCTTCTCCCCCCACAGCCACCGCGCTTCCCCCAACACACATCCCCTCCACAGCCACCCCGCTTCCCCCATTCTCCCCCCACAGCCACCCCGCTTCCCCGACACACATCCCCCCACAGCCACCGCGCTTCCCCCCTTCTCCCCCCACAGCCACCGCGTTTCCCCCAACACACATCCCCTCCACAGCCACCACGCTTCCCCCCTTCTCCTTCCACAGCCACCACGCATCCACCCCACTTCTCCCCCCACAGCCACCCCGCTTCCCCCGACGCACATCCCTCCCACAGCCACCACACTTCCCCCCCGCTTCTCCCCCCCCACAGCCACCCCTCATCCACCCCACTTCTCCCCCCCACAGCCACCCCGCTTCCCCCGACACACATCAACCCCACAGCCACCCCGTGTCCCCCCACTTCTCCCCCCCACAGCCACCCCGCATCCACCCCACTTCTCCCCCCCACAGCCACCGCGCTTCCCCCCTTCTCCCCCCACAGCCACCACGCTTTCCCCGACACATATCCCCTCCACAGCTACCACGCTTCCCCCCACTTCTAGCCCCCACAGCCACCCCGCATCCACCCCAATTCTCCCCCCACAGCAACCACGCTTTCCCCGACACACATCCCCTCCACAGCCACCACGCTTCCCCCCACTTCTCCTCCCCACAGCCACCACGCTTTCCCCGACACACATCCCCTCCACAGCCACCACGCTTCCCCCCTTCTCCCCCCACAGCCACCACGCTTTCCCCGACACATATCCCCTCCACAGCTACCACGCTTCCCCCCACTTCTAGCCCCCACAGCCACCCCGCATCCACCCCAATTCTCCCCCCACAGCAACCACGCTTTCCCCGACACACATCCCCTCCACAGCCACCACGCTTCCCCCCACTTCTCCTCCCCACAGCCACCACGCTTTCCCCGACACACATCCCCTCCACAGCCACCACGCTTCCCCCCACTTCTAGCCCCCACAGCCACCCCGCTTCACCCCTTCTCCTTCCACAGCCACCCCGCTTCCCCCTTCTCCCCCCACAGCCACCCCGCTTCCCCCGACACACATCCCCCCACAGCCACCCCGCTTCCCCCCACTTCTCCCCCCCACAGCCACCCCGCATCCACTCCACTTTTCCCCCCAACAGCCACCCCGCTTCCCCGACACACATCCCCCCACAGCCACCCTGCTTCCCCCCTTCTCCCCCCACAGCCACCGCGCTTCCCCCCTTCTCCTTCCACAGCCACCGCGCTTCCCCCCTTCTCCCCCCACAGCCACCGCGCTTCCCCCCTTCTCCTTCCACAGCCACCGTGCTTCCCCCTTCTCCCCCCACAGCCACCCCGCTTCCCCCGACACACATCCCCCCACAGCCACCCCGCTTCCCCCCACTTCTCCCCCCCACAGCCACCCCGCATCCACCCCACTTCTTCCCCCCACAGCCACCCCCTTCCCCGACACACATCCCCCCACAGCCACCGCGCTTCCCCCCTTCTCCCCCCACAGCCACCACGCTTTCCCCGACACACATCCCCTCCACAGCCACCACGCTTCCCCCCACTTCTAGCCCCCACAGCCACCCCGCTTCCCCCCTTCTCCTTCCACAGCCACCACGCTTCCCCCTTCTCCCCCCACAGCCACCCCGCTTCCCCCGACACACATCCCCCCACAGCCACCCCGCTTCCCCCCACTTCTCCCCCCCACAGCCACCCCGCATCCACCCCACTTCTCCCCCCCACAGCCACCCCGCTTCCCCTGACACACATCCCCCCACAGCCACCGCGCTTCCCCCTTCTCCCCCCACAGCCACCCCGCTTCCCCGACACACATCCCCTCCACAGCCACCCCGCTTCCCCCCACTTCTCCCCCCCACAGCCACCCCGCATCCACCCCACTTCTCCCCCCCACAGCCACCCCGCTTCCCCTGACACACATCCCCCCACAGCCACCGCGCTTCCCCCTTCTCCCCCCACAGCCACCACGCTTTCCCCGACACACATCCCCCCCACAGCCACCGCGCTTCCCCCCTTCTCCTTCCACAGCCACCCCGCATCCACCCCACTTCTCCCCCCCACAGCCACCCCGCTTCCCCGACACACATCCCCCCACAGCCACCGCGCTTCCCCCCCCTTCTCCCCCCACAGCCACCACGCTTTCCCTGACACACATCCCCCCACAGCCACCCTGCTTCCCCCCTTCTCCCTCCACAGCCACCACGCTTCCCCCCACTTCTCCTCCCCACAGCCACCCCGCATCCACGTCACTTCTCCCCCCCACAGCCACCCCACTTCCCCCCTTTTCCCCCCCACAGCCACCGCGCTCCCTCCTTCTCCCCCCACAGCCACCACGCTTTCCCCGACACACATCCCCTCCACAGCCACCACGCTTCCCCCCACTTCTAGCCCCCACAGCCACCCCGCATCCACCCCACTTCTCCCCCCACAGCCACCATGCTTCCCCGACACATATCCCCCCCACAGCCACCCCGTGTCCCCCCACTTCTCCCCCCACAAGCACCCCGCATCCACCCCACTTCTCCCCCCCAGCCACCCCGCTTCCCCCGACACACATCCCCCCACAGCCACCGCGCTTCCCCCCTTCTCCCCCCACAGCCAGCCCGCTTCCCCCAACACACATCCCCCCACAGCCACCGCGCTTCCCCGCTTCTCCCCCCACAGCCACCACGCTTCCCCCGACACACATCCCCTCCACAGCCACCACGCTTCCCCCCTTCTCCTTCCACAGCCACCCCGCATCCACCCCACTTCTCCCCCCCCAGCCACCCCGCTTCCCCCGACACACAACCCCCCACAGCCACCGTGCTTCCCCCCTTCTCCTTCCACAGCCACCACGCTTCCCCCTTCTCCCCCCACAGCCACCCTGCTTCCCCCGACACACATCCCTCCACAGCCACCGCGCTTCCCCCCTTCTCCTTCCACAGCCACCCCGATTCCCCGACACACATCCCCTCCACAGCCACCACGCTTCCCCCCACTTCTCCCCCCCACAGCCACCCCGCATCCACCCCACTTCTCCCCCCCACAGCCACCCCGCTTCCCCCGACACACATCCCCCCACAGCCACCACGCTTCCCCCCACTTCTCCTCCCCACAGCCACCCCGCATCCACCCCACTTCTCCCCCCCACAGCCACCCCACTTCCCCCCTTTTCCCCCCCCACAGCCACCGCGCTTCCCCCTTCTCCCCTCACAGCCACCCCGCTTCCCCCGACACACATCCCCTCCACAGCCACCACGCTTCCCCCCACTTCTAGCCCCCACAGCCACCCCGCATCCACCCCACTTCTCCCCCCCACAGCCACCATGCTTCCCCGACACATATCCCCCCCACAGCCACCCCGTGTCTCCCCACTTCTCCCCCCCACAAGCACCCCGCATCCACCCCACTTCTCCCCCCCCAGCCACCCCGCTTCCCCGACACACATCCCCCCACAGCCACCGCGCTTCCCCCCTTCTCCCCCCACAGCCACCACGCTTCCCCCGACACACATCCCCCCCACAGCCACCCCGCTTCCCCCGACACACATCCCTCCACAGCCACTCCGCTTCCCCCGACACACATCCCCCCACAGCCACCACACTTCCCCCCCGCTTCTCCCCCCCACAGCCACTCCGCTTCCCCCGACACACATCCCCCCACAGCCACCCCGCTTCCCCCCACTTCTTCCCCCCACAGCCACCCCGCATCCACCCCACTTCTCCCCCCACAGCCACCCCGCTTCCCCTGACACACATCCCCCCACAGCCACCGCGCTTCCCCCTTCTCCCCCCACAGCCACCCCGCTTCCCCGACACACATCCCCTCCACAGCCACCACGCTTCCCCCCACTTCTCCCCCCCACAGCCACCCCGCATCCACCCCACTTCTCCCCCCCACAGCCACCCCGCTTCCCCGACACACATCCCCTCCACAGCCACCCCGCTTCCCCCCTTCTCCCCCCCCAGTCACCGCGCTTCCTCCGACACACATCCCCTCCACAGCCACCACGCTTCCCCCCACTTCTAGCCCCCACAGCCACCACGCTTCCCCTCCCACTTCTCTCCCCCACAGCCACCCCACTTCCTCCCCACTTCTCCCCCCCACAGCCACCCCGCTTCCCCCCTTTCCCCCCCCACAGCCACCCCGCTTCCCCCTTCTCCCCCCACAGCCACCCCGCTTCCCCCGACACATATCCCCCCCACAGCCACCCCGCTTCCCCCCACTTCTCCCCCCACAGCCACCCCGCTTCCCCCTTCTCCCCCCCACAGCCACCCCGCTTCCCCCGACACACATCCCTCCACAGCCACCGCGCTTCCCCCCTTCTCCTTCCACAGCCACCACGCTTCCCCTCCTACTTCTAGCCCCCACAGCCACCCCGCATCCACCCCACTTCTCCCCCCCACAGCCACCACGCTTCCCCCGACACACATCCCCCCCACAGCCACCACGCTTCCCCTCCCACTTCTAGCCCCCACAGCCACTCCACAGTCACACCCCTTCGCCCCACAGCCCGGCTTTCCCTTCCCCCCCGCAGCCACTCCCACAGTCACACCCCTTCCCCCACAGCCCGGCTTCCCCTTCCCCCCACAGCCACTCCCACTGTCACACCCCGTCCCCCCACAGCCCGTCTTCCCCTTCCCCCCACAGCCACTCCCACAGTCACACCCCTTCCCCCCCACAGCCCGTCTTCCCCTTCCCCCCACAGCCACTCCACAGTCACACCCCTTCCCCTCACAGCCCGGCTTCCCCTTCCCCCCACAGCCCGTCTTCCCCCTCCCCCCACAGCCCGTCTTCCCCCTCCCCCCACAGCCACACCCCTTCCCCCCCACAGCCCGGCTTCGCCCTCCCTCCACAGCCACTCCCACAGTCACACCCCTTCCCCCCCACAGCCCGTCTTCCCCTTCCCCCACAGCCACTCCACAGTCACACCCCTTCCCCCCACAGCCCGGCTTCCCCTTCCCCCCACAGCCCGGCTTCCCCCTCCCCCACAGCCACTCCACAGTCACACCCCTTCCCCCCACAGCCACTCCCACTGTCACACCCCTTCCCCCCACAGCCCGGCTTCCCCTTCCCCCCAGAGCCCCTCCCACAGTCACACCCTTCCCCCCACGGCCCGGCTTCCCCTTCCCCCACAGCCATACCCCTTCCCCCCCACAGCCCGTCTTCCCTTCTCCCCACAGCCACTCCCACAGTCACACCCCTTCCCCCACAGCCCGGCTTCCCCTTCCCCCCACAGTCACACCCCTTCCCCCCCACAGCCCGGCTTCCCCTTCCCCCCCACAGCCACTCCCACAGTCACACCCCTTCCCCCCACAGCCCGGCTTCCCCTTCCCCCCACAGCCACTCCACAGTCACAGCCCTTCCCCCCACAGCCCGGCTTCCTGCTCCCCCCACAGCCACTCCCACTGTCACACCCCTTCCCCCCACAGCCCGTCTTCCCCTTCCCCCCACAGCCACTCCCACAGTCACAGCCCTTCCCCCCACAGCCACTCCCACAGTCACACCCCTTCCCCCCACAGCCACTCCCACAGTCACACCCCTTCCCCCCACAGCCCGGCTTCCCCTTCCCCCCACAGCCACTCCCACAGTCACACCCCTTCCCCCCACAGCCCGGCTTCCCCTTCCCCCCACAGCCACTCCCACTGTCACACCCCTTCCCCCCACAGCCCGGCTTCCCCCTCCCCCCACAGCCACTCCCACAGTCACACCCCTTCCCCCACAGCCACTCCCACAGTCACACCCCTTCCCCCCACAGTCCGGCTTCCCCCTCCCCCCACAGCCCGGCTTCCCCTTCCCCCCACAGCCACTCCACAGTCACACCCCTTCCCTCCCAGCCCAGCTTCCCCTTCCCCCCACAGCCACTCCACAGTCACACGCCTTCTCCCCCCTCCCCCCACAGCCACTCCCACAGTCACACCCCTTCCCCCCACAGCCCGGCTTCCCCTTCCCCCCACAGCCACTGCCACAGTCACAGCCCTTCCCCCCACAGCCACTCCACAGTCACAGCCCTTCCCCCCCCCAGCTCGGCTTCCCCTTCCCCCCACAGCCACTGCCACAGTCACACCCCTTCCCCTCACAGCCCGGCTTCCCCTCCCCCCCACAGCCACTCCACAGTCACACCCCTTCCCCCCACAGCCCGGCTTCCCCTTCCCCCCACAGCCACTGCCACAGTCACACCCCTTCCCCCCACAGCCCGGCTTCCCCTTCCCCCCACAGCCACTCCCACAGTCACACCCCTTCCCCCCCACAGCCCGGCTTCCCCCTCCCCCCACAGCCACTCCCACAGCCACACCCCTTCCCCCCACAGCCCGGCTTCCCCCTCCCCCCACAGCCACTCCCACAGCCACACCCCTTCCCCCCACAGCCCGGCTTCCCCTTCCCCCCACAGCCACTCCACAGTCACAGCCCTTCCTCCCACAGCCCGGCTTCCCCTTCCCCCCACAGCCACTCCCACTGTCACACCCCTTCCGCCCCACAGCCCGGCTTCCCCTTCCCCCCACAGCCACTGCCACAGTCACACCCCTTCCCCCCACAGCCCGGCTTCCCCTTCCCCCACAGCCACTCCCACTGTCACACCCCTTCCCCCCACAGCCACTCCCACTGTCACAACCCTTCCCCCCACAGCCCGGCTTCCCCCTCCCCCCACAGCCACTCCCACAGTCACAACCCTTCCCCCCACAGCCCGGCTTCCCCCTCCCCCCACAGCCACTCCCACAGTCACAACCCTTCCCCCCACAGCCCGGCTTCCCCTTCCCCCCACAGCCACTCCCACTGTCACACCCCTTCCGCCCCACAGCCCGGCTTCCCCTTCCCCCCACAGCCACTGCCACAGTCACACCCCTTCCCCCCCACAGCCCGGCTTCCCCCTCCCCCCACAGCCACTCCCACAGTCACACCCCTTCCCCCCACAGCCCGGCTTCCCTTTCCCCCCCACAGCCAGTCCCACTGTCACACCCCTTCCCCCCACAGCCCGGCTTCCCCTTCCCCCCACAGCCACTCCACAGACACAGCCCTTCCCCCACAGCCCGGCTTCCCCTTCCCCCCACAGCCACT